>NW_026282801.1:0-8773 GCF_023373465.1 Oncorhynchus keta
TCGTAATGCTGAATATTACAGGATATTCAGACACAGACACTATAATCTACAGCAGTGGACAGAATGTTAGTAATGCTGAATATTACAGGATATTCAGACACAGACACTATAATCTACAGCAGTGAACAGAATGTTAGTAATGCTGAATATTACAGGATATTCAGACACAGACACTATAATCTACAGCAGTGGACAGAATGTTAGTAATGCTGAATATTACAGGATATTCAGACACAGACACAGACACTATAATCTACAGCAGTGGACAGAATGTTAGTAATGCTGAATATTACAGGATATTCAGACACAGACACACAGACACTATAATCTACAGCAGTGAACAGAATGTTAGTAATGCTGAATATTACAGGATATTCAGACACAGACACAGACAAACAGACACTATAATCTACAGCAGTGGACAGAATGTTAGTAATGCTGAATATTACAGGATATTCAGACACAGACACAGACACAGACACACAGACACTATAATCTACAGCAGTGGACAGAATGTTAGTAATGCTGAATATTACAGGATATTCAGACACAGACACTATAATCTACAGCAGTGGACAGAATGTTAGTAATGCTGAATATTACAGGATATTCAGACACAGACACTATAATCTACAGCAGTGGACAGAATGTTAGTAATGCTGAATATTACAGGATATTCAGACACAGACACTATAATCTACAGCAGTGGACAGAATGTTAGTAATGCTGAATATTACAGGATATTCAGACACAGACACTATAATCTACAGCAGTGGACAGAATGTTAGTAATGCTGAATATTACAGGATATTCAGACACAGACACTATAATCTACAGCAGTGGACAGAATGTTAGTAATGCTGAATATTACAGGATATTCAGACACAGACACTATAATCTACAGCAGTGGACAGAATGTTAGTAATGCTGAATATTACAGGATATTCAGACACAGACACTATAATCTACAGCAGTGGACAGAATGGATATCTATACACTATAATCTATCTGCTGAATATCAGACGCCTGATCCACCGGCTCTTTAAATCTAAGAGGACACACACACACACACACACACACACACACAGACACAGACACAGACACAGACACAGACACACACACACACACACACACACACACACACACACACACACACACAGACACAGACACACACAGACACACACAGACACACACAGACACACACAGACAGACACAGACACAGACACAGACACACACACACACAGACACAGACACACACAGACACACACACAGACACAGACACAGACACACAGACACACAGACACAGACAGACACAGACACAGACACAGACACACACACACACACACACACAGACACACAGATTTTTGTTACACACACACACAGACACACACAGACACACACACACACACACACACACGCACACGCACACGCACACGCACACACAGACACAGACACACACACAGACACACACACACACACACACACACACACACACACACACACACACACACAGACACACACACACACACACACACACTTGTCCCCAAGCGCATCGGTGCACATGGCTTCACATCAGCTGGCAAAACACCTAACCCAACCCAAAACCAACTGTCAACCAACCCAACTCCAACCGTCAACCAACCCAACTCCAACCGTCAACCAACCTAACCCCAACCGTCAACAAACCTAACCCCAACCGTCAACCAACCCAACTCCAACCGTCAACCAACCCAACCCAAAACCAACCGTCAACCAACCTAACTCCAACCGTCAACCAACCCAACCCAAAACCAACCGTCAACCAACCTAACTCCAACCGTCAACCAACCTAACTCCAACCGTCAACCAACCTAACTCCAACTGTCAACCAACCTAACCCCAACCGTCCAACCAACCCAACTCCAACCGTCAACCAACCCAACTCCAACCGTCAACCAACCTAACCCCAATCGTCCAACCAACCTAACCCCAACCGTCAACCAACCCAACTCCAACCGTCAACCAACCAACTCCAAACCGTCAACCAACCTAACCCCAACCGTCAACCAACCTAACTCCAACCGTCCAACCAACCCAACCCAAAACCAACCGTCAACCAACCTAACTCCAACCGTCAACCAACCTAACTCCAACCGTCAACCAAGCCAACCCAAAACCAACCGTCAACCAACCTAACTTCAACCAACCGTCAACCAACCTAACCCCAACCGCCAACCAACCTAACTCTAACCAACCTAACCCCAACCGCCAACCAACCTAACTCAAACCGTCAACCAACCTGGCCCCAACCGTCAACCAACCTAACTCCAACCGTCCAACCAACCTAACCCCAACCAACCGCCAACCAGCCCCTAACTCCAACCGTCAACCAACCTGACTCCAACCAACCTAACCCCAACCGTCAACCAACCTAACCCCAACCGTCAACCAACCTGGCCTAACCGTCAACCAACCTAACCCCAACCGTCAGCCAACCTGGCTCCAACCGCCAACCAACCTAACCCCAACCGTCAACCAACCTGACTCCAACCAACCTAACCCCAACCGTCAACCAACCTAACTCCAACCAACCCAACCTAACCCCAACCGTCAACCAACCTAACCCCAACCAACCTAACCCCAACCGTCTAGCAACCTAACTCCAACTGTCAACTAACCTAACCCCAAACGTCAACCAACCCAACCCCAACTGTAAACCAACCTAACCCCAACCGCCAACCAACCCAGCCTAACCCCAACTGTAAACCAACCCAACTCCAACCGTCAACCAACCCAACTCCAACCGTCAACCAACCTAACCCCAACCGTCAACAAACCTAACCCCAACCGTCAACCAACCCAACTCCAACCGTCAACCAACCCAACCCAAAACCAACCGTCAACCAACCTAACTCCAACCGTCAACCAACCCAACCCAAAACCAACCGTCAACCAACCTAACTCCAACCGTCAACCAACCTAACTCCAACCGTCAACCAACCTAACTCCAACTGTCAACCAACCTAACCCCAACCGTCAACCAACCCAACTCCAACCGTCAACCAACCCAACTCCAACCGTCAACCAACCTAACCCCAACCGTCAACCAACCTAACCCCAACCGTCAACCAACCCAACTCCAACCGTCAACCAACCCAACTCCAACCGTCAACCAACCTAACCCCAACCGTCAACCAACCTAACTCCAACCGTCAACCAACCCAACCCAAAACCAACCGTCAACCAACCTAACTCCAACCGTCAACCAACCTAACTCCAACCGTCAACCAAGCCAACCCAAAACCAACCGTCAACCAACCTAACTTCAACCAACCGTCAACCAACCTAACCCCAACCGCCAACCAACCTAACTCTAACCAACCTAACCCCAACCGCCAACCAACCTAACTCAAACCGTCAACCAACCTAACCCCAACCGTCAACCAACCTAACTCCAACCGTCAACCAACCTAACCCCAACCAACCGCCAACCAACCTAACTCCAACCGTCAACCAACCTGACTCCAACCAACCTAACCCCAACCGTCAACCAACCTAACCCCAACCGTCAACCAACCTAACCCCAACCGTCAACCAACCTAACCCCAACCGTCAACCAACCTAACTCCAACCGCCAACCAACCTAACCCCAACCGTCAACCAACCTGACTCCAACCAACCTAACCCCAACCGTCAACCAACCTAACTCCAACCAACCCAACCTAACCCCAACCGTCAACCAACCTAACCCCAACCAACCTAACCCCAACCGTCTAGCAACCTAACTCCAACTGTCAACTAACCTAACCCCAAACGTCAACCAACCCAACCCCAACTGTAAACCAACCTAACCCCAACCGCCAACCAACCCAGCCTAACCCCAACTGTAAACCAACCTAACCCCAACCGTCAACCAACCTAACCCCAACCGTCAACCAACCTAACCCCAACCGCCAACCAACCCAACCTAACCCCAACTGTAAACCAACCTAACCCCAACCGCCAACCAACCCAACCTAACCCCAACTGTAAACCAACCTAACCCCAACCGTCAACCAACCTAACCCCAACCGTCAACAAACCTAACCCCAACCGTCAACCAACCTAACCCCAACCGTCAACCAACCTAACCCCAACCGTCAACCAACCTAACCCCAACCGTCAACCAACCTAACCCCAAACGTCAACCAACCTAACCCCAACTGTCAACCAACCTAACCCCAACCGTCAACCAACCTAACCCCAACCGCCAACCAACCTAACCCCAAACGTCAACCAACCTAACCCCAACCGTCAACAAACCCAACCCCAACCGTCAACCAACCTAACCCCAACCTAACCCCAACCGTCAACAAACCTAACCCCAAACGTCAACAAACCCAACCCCAAACGTCAACAAACCCAACCCCAACCGTCAACAAACCCAACCCCAACCGTCAACCAACCTAACCCCAACCTAACCCCAACCGTCAACCAACCTAACCCCAACCGTCAACAAACCCAACCCCAACCGTCAATCAACCGAACCCCAACCGTCAACAAACCCAACCCCAACCGTCAATCAACCTAACCCCAACTGTCAACCAACCTAACCCCAACCGTCAACCAACCTAACCCCAACCGTCAACAAACCTAACCCCAACCGTCAACCAACCTAACCCCAACCGCCAACCAACCTAACCCCAACCGTCAACCAACCTAACCCCAACCGTCAACCAACCTAACCCCAACCGTCAACCAACCTAACCCCAACCGTCAACCAACCTAACCCCAACCGTCAACCAACCTAACCCCAACTGTCAACCAACCTAACCCCAACCGTCAACCAACCTAACCCCAACTGTCAACCAACCTAACCCCAACCGTCAACCAACCCAACCTAACCCCAACTGTAAACCAACCTAACCCCAACCGTCAACCAACCTAACCCCAACCGTCAACAAACCTAACCCCAACCGTCAACCAACCTAACCCCAACCGTCAACCAACCTAACCCCAACCGTCAACCAACCTAACCCCAACCGTCAACCAACCTAACCCCAACCGTCAACCAACCTAACCCCAACCGTCAACCAACCTAACCCCAACCGCCAACCAACCTAACCCCAAACGTCAACCAACCTAACCCCAACCGTCAACAAACCCAACCCCAACCGTCAACCAACCTAACCCCAACCTAACCCCAACCGTCAACAAACCTAACCCCAAACGTCAACAAACCCAACCCCAAACGCCAACAAACCCAACCCCAACCGTCAACAAACCCAACCCCAACCGTCAACCAACCTAACCCCAACCTAACCCCAACCAACCAACCTAACCCCAACCGTCAACAAACCCAACCCCAACCGTCCAATCAACCGAACCCCAACCGTCAACAAACCCAACCCCAACCGTCAATCAACCTAACCCCAACCGTCCAACCAACCTAACCCCAACCGTCAACCAACCTAACCCCAACCGTCAACAAACCTAACCCCAACCGTCAACCAACCTAACCCCAACCGCCAACCAACCTAACCCCAACCGTCAACCAACCTAACCCCAACCGTCAATAACCTAACCCCAACCGTCAACCAACCTAACCCCAACCGTCAACCAACCTAACCCCAACCGGCCAACCAACCTAACCCCAACCGTCAACCAACCTAACCCCAACCGTCAACCAACCTAACCCCAACTGTCAACCAACCTAACCCCAACCGTCAACCAACCTAACCCCAACCTAACCCCAAACGTCAACCAACCTAACCCCAACCGTCAACCAACCTAACCCCAACCGTCCAACCAACCTAACCCCAACCTAACCCCAAACGTCAACCAACCTAACCCAACCGTCAACCAACCTAACCCCAACCGTCAACCAACCTAACCCCAACCGTCAACCAACCTAACCCCAACCGTCAACCAACCTAACCCCAACCGTCAACCAACCTAACCCCAACCGTCAACCAACCTAACCCCAACCGTCAACCAACCTAACCCCAACCGTCAACCAACCTAACCCCAACCGTCAACCAACCTAACCCCAACCGTCAACCAAACCCAACCCCAACCGTCAACCAACCTAACCCCAACCTAACCCCCCAACGTCAACCTAACCCCAACCTAACCCTCAAACGTCAACCAACCTAACCCCAACCGTCAACCAACCTAACCCCAACCGTCAACCAACCTAACCAACCAACCTAACCCCAACCAACCAACCTAACCCAAACCGTCAACCAACCTAACCCCAACCGTCAACCAACCTAACCCCAACCGTCAACCAACCTAACCCCAACCGTCAACCAACCTAACCCCAACCGTCAACCAACCTAACCCCAACCGTCAACCAACCCAACCCCAACCGTCAACCAACCTAACCCCAACCTAACCCCAAACGTCAACCAACCTAACCCCAACCGTCAACCAACCTAACCCCAACCGTCAACCAACCTAACCCCAACCTAACCCCAAACGTCAACCAACCTAACCCCAACCGTCAACCAACCTAACCCCAACCGTCAACCAACCTAACCCCAACCGTCAACCAACCTAACCCCAACCGTCAACCAACCTAACCCCAACCGTCAACCAACCTAACCCCAACCGTCAACCAACCTAACCCCAACCGTCAACCAACCTAACCCCAACCGTCAACCAACCTAACCCCAACCGTCAACCAACCTAACCCCAACCGTCAACAAACCTAACCCCAACCGTCAACCAACCTAACCCCAACTGTCAACCAACCTAACCCCAACCGTCAACCAACCGACAAACAACAATATTAGTTAAGTAGTTCAATAAAAGATCACTTTATCAAACAGAACTTTATCAGAGATATATTAATTCCTCTGTCGAGAATAATATTCTGCCTACCTTCCATATCGGCTCTTCTTGAAGTCCATACCGGAGACCAAATTTATCTGTTTCACTTGTTACTGTTCTCAACTAGCGAGGCAACAACAGATTTCCCTGTGTGTCTGTACACAAAAAGGAGCTGGGAGAGAGGGAGGGAGGGGGAGGGAGAGGGAGGGAGGGAGGGAGGGACTCACATACGCTGCTGCTACTATACCTACTCAGAGAGGCTACTGTTACTCTGTTTATTATCTATCCTGATTGATGAGTCACTTTTACCCATACCTACTCATTAACATCTGCTAACCATGTGTATGTGACCATTAACATCTGCTAACCATGTGACCATTAACATCTGCTAACCATGTGTATGTGACTATTAACATCTGCTAACCATGTGACCATTAACATCTGCTAACCATGTGTATGTGACTATTAACATCTGCTAACCATGTGACCATTAACATCTGCTAACCATGTGTATGTGACTATTAACATCTGCTAACCATGTGACCATTAACATCTGCTAACCATGTGTATGTGACTATTAACATCTGCTAACCATGTGACCATTAACATCTGCTAACCATGTGTATGTGACTATTAACATCTGCTAACCATGTGACCATTAACATCTGCTAACCATGTGTATGTGACTATTAACATCTGCTAACCATGTGTATGTGACCATTAACATCTGCTAACCATGTGGATGTGACCATTAACATCTGCTAACCATGTGACCATTAACATCTGCTAACCATGTGTATGTGACCATTAACATCTGCTAACCATGTGGATGTGACCAATAACATCTGCTAACCATGTGTATGTGACCATTAACATCTGCTAACCATGTGTATGTGACCATTAACATCTGCTAACCATGTGTATGTGACCATTAACATCTGCTAACCATGTGACCATTAACATCTGCTAACCATGTGACCATTAACATCTGCTAACCATGTGTATGTGACTATTAACATCTGCTAACCATGTGTATGTGATCATCAACATCTGCTAACCATGTGACCATTAACATCTGCTAACCATGTGACCATTAACATCTGCTAACCATGTGACCATTAACATCTGCTAACCATGTGACCATTAACATCTGCTAACCATGTGACCATTAACATCTGCTAACCATGTGACCATTAACATCTGCTAACCATGTGACCATTAACATCTGCTAACCATGTGACCATTAACATCTGCTAACCATGTGACCATTAACATCTGCTAACCATGTGACCATTAACATCTGCTAACCATGTGACCATTAACATCTGCTAACCATGTGTGTGTGACCATTAACATCTGCTAACCATTTGACCATTAACATCTGCTAACCATGTGTGTGTGACCATTAACATCTGCTAACCATGTGTGTGTGTGACCATTAACATCTGCTAACCATGTGACCATTAACATCTGCTAACCATGTGTGTGTGACCATTAACATCTGCTAACCATGTGTGTGTGTGACCATTAACATCTGCTAACCATGTGACCATTAACATCTGATATATATATATATACAGTATATAGTATAGTATATATTATATACAGGGCCTTCGGAAAGTATTCACATTCCTTCACAAACAGGGTTAGTGGTGTTATAATATACAGGGTTAGGGTTAGTGGTGTTATAATATACAGGGTTAGGGTTAGTGGTGTTATAATATACAGGGTTAGGGTTAGTGGTGTTATAATATACAGGGTTAGGGTTAGTGGTGTTATAATATACAGGGTTAGGGTTAGTGGTGTTATAATATACAGGGTTAGTGGTGTTATAATATACAGGGTTAGGGTTAGTGGTGTTATAATATACAGGGTTAGTGGTGTTATAATATACAGGGTTAGGGTTAGTGGTGTTATAATATACAGGGTTAGGGTTAGTGGTGTTATAATATACAGGGTTAGGGTTAGTGGTGTTATAATA
>NW_026282802.1:0-1655 GCF_023373465.1 Oncorhynchus keta
CTACATGATGACCAGGGTCTATATGACGACCTGTGGTCTCATAGGGACGACCAGGTCTACATGACATATTCAGGGTCTACATGATGACCAGGGTCTATAGGATGACCAGGGTCTACAGGATGACCAGGGTTCATAGGGATGACCAGGGTCTATAGGATGACCAGGGTCTACATGATGACCAGGTCTATAGATGACCAGGGTCTATAGGATGACCAGGGTCTGCTAGACGACCAAGGCCCACAGGGGATGACCAGGGTCTACATGATGACCAGGGTCTACATGATGACCAGGGTCTACAAGATGAACAGGGTTCATAGGGGATGACCAGGGTCTACAGGGATGACCAGGGTCTATAGGGACAGACCAGGGTCTGCCATGATGACCAGGGTCTACAGGGATGACCAGGGTCTACAGGATGACCAGGGTCTATAGGGATGACCAGGTTCATGATGACCGGGGTCTACAGGGATGACCAGGGTCTATAGGATGACCAGGGTCTAGGGATGACCAGAGTCTATAGGGATGACCAGGGTCTACATGATGACCAGGGTCTACATGATGACCAGGGTCTACATGATGACCAGGGTCTACATGATGACCAGGGTCTATAAGATGACCAGGGGACTACATGATGACCAGGTCTATAGGGATGACCAGGGCATGATGACCAGGGTCTAAAGGGATGACCAGGGTCTACAGGGATGACCAGGTCTAAGGGGATGACCAGGGTCTACATGATGACCAGGGTCTATAGATGACCAGGGTCTACAAGATGACCAGGGACTGGCCAGGTTCATAGGGATGACCAGGGTCTATAGATGACCAGGGTCTACATGATGACTCAGGGTCTATAGGGATGACCAAGGGTCTATAGGGATGACCAGGGTCTGCCAGGATGACCAAGTGTCTAAATGATGACCAGAGTCTACATGATGACCAGGGTCTACATGATGACCAGGGTCTACAAGATGACCAGGGTCTATGATGACCAGGGTCTACATGATGACCAGGGTCTACAAGATGACCAGGGACTACATGATGAAGACCAGGGTCTACAGGCATGGCAAGGGTCTACATGATGACCAGGTCTATACAGATGACCAAGGTCTACAGGGATGACCAAGGTCCATGATGACCAGAGTCTACATGATGACCAGGGTCTACATGATGACCAGGGTCTACATGATGACCATTTAGTCCACATAGGATGACCAGGTCTACATGTGATGACCAGGGTCTACAGGGATGACCAGGGTTTATAGGCATTGGGATGACCAGGGTCTATAGGGATGACCAGGGTCTGTAGGATGACCAGGGTCTACATGATGACCAGGGTCTACAAGATGACCAGGGGCTACATGATGACCAGGTCTATAGATGACCAGGGTCTATAGGGATGACCAGAGGCTATAGGGATGACCAGGGTTCACATGATGCATCTCAGGTCTACATGACACCAGGGTCTACAAGATGACTGTGGCTCACATGATGACCAGGGTCTACAAGATGACCAGGACTGCTATGCATTTACCAGGCCTTGTGTATTTAATTCAGGGCTCATAGGAGTTTACACTGTGGGCTCACATGATGAATTAAGGCTCAAAGTGATGACCAGAGTCTACATGATGACCAGGGTCCATGATGACCAGGTTCTA
>NW_026282803.1:0-984 GCF_023373465.1 Oncorhynchus keta
TACAGGGTGACCATGGGTACATGATGACCAGGGTCTACAATGATGACCAGTGTCTACATGATGACCAGGGTCTATAGGGATGACCAGGGTCTACATGATGACCAGGGTCTACATGATGACCAGAGTCTATAGGCATGACCAGGGTCTATAAGGATGACCAGGGTCTACAGGGATGACCAGAGTCTATAGGGATGACCAGGGTCTACATGATGACCAGGGTCTACAGGGATGACCAGAGTCTATAGGCATGGCCAGGGTCTATAGGGATGACCAGGGTCTACAGGGATGACCAGGGTCTATAGGGCTGACCAGGGTCTACAAGATGACCAGGGTCTACAAGATGACCAGGGACTACATGATGACCAGGGTCTATAGGGATGACCAGGGTCTACATGATGACCAGGGTCTACATGATGACCAGAGTCTATAGGCATGACCAGGGTCTATAAGGATGACCAGGGTCTACAGGGATGACCAGAGTCTATAGGGATGACCAGGGTCTACATGATGACCAGGGTCTACAGGGATGACCAGAGTCTATAGGCATGGCCAGGGTCTATAGGGATGACCAGGGTCTCCATGATAACCATTGTCTACATGATGACCAGGGTCTATAGGGCTGACCAGGGTCTACAAGATGACCAGGGTCTACAAGATGACCAGGGACTACATGATGACCAGAGTCTATAGGCATGGCCAGGGTCTATAGGGATGACCAGGGTCTCAGATAACCATTGGGGATCGACGCGGTGACCAGTCTACATGATGACCAGGAGTCTGCAGTGATGACCAGGGTCTATAGGATGACCAGGGTCTATAGGATGACCAGGGTCTACAGGGATGACCAGGGTCTACGAGGATGACCAGGGTCTACAGGATGACCAGGGTCTACAGGTGATGACCAGGTCTATAGGCATGGCCAGGGTCTATAAGGATGACCAGGGTCTACATGATAACCAGTGTCTACATGATGACCAGGGTCTA
>NW_026282804.1:0-24587 GCF_023373465.1 Oncorhynchus keta
ATATTATAATTTTCGGGTTCCCAGGTGCACGTTTTCAATAACCAGGTGCACGGATGTATAGGGTCCCCCATGGATAAAGGTCCGTGTTAGGTGCTCCATAGCGGGCATGAATTTTGGAACACCGCTAATGTCATTTTAGGTTCCCAGGTGCACATTTTCAATCACCAGTTGCACAGAGGCAGAGAGAAGGATCCTAATCCGCATCCACCGAAATCTCACAAAGTGTCCATAAATCACTCAGGGAGGGCCCATGGATACAGGGCCGTAGTAGGATGCTCCTATAGTGGGCATTAATATGAGAATGACCGAAAAGTGCATTTAGGACCATATTATAATTTTCGGGTTCCCAGGTGCACGTTTCCAATAACCAGGTGCACGGATGTATAGGGTCCCCCCATGGATAGAGGTCCGTGTTAGGGTGCTCCATATCGGGCATGAATATCAGGAACACCGGCAGGTGCACTTAGGACCATGTTTTAATTTTTCAGATTCCCAGGTGCACAGGGATCCTAATCCGCATCCACCGAAATCTCACAAAGTGTCCATAAATCACTCAGGGAGGGCCCCCATGGATACAGGGCCGTAGTAGGATGCTCCTATAGTGGGCATTAATATGAGAATGACCGAAAAGTGCATTTAGGACCATATTATAATTTTCGGGTTCCCAGGTGCACGTTTCCAATAACCAGGTGCACACGGATGTATAGGGTCCCCCCATGGATAGAGGTCCGTGTTGGGGTGCTCCATATCGGGCATGAATATCAGGAACACCGGCAGGTGCACTTAGGACCATGTTTTAATTTTTCAGATTCCCAGGTGCACAGGGATCCTAATCCGCATCCATCGAAATCTCACAAAGTGTCCATAAATCACTCAGGGAGGGCCCCCATGGATACAGGGCCGTAGTAGGATGCTCCTATAGTGGGCATTAATATGAGAATGACCGAAAAGTGCATTTAGGACCATATTATAATTTTCGGGTTCCCAGGTGCACGTTTCCAATAACCAGGTGCACACGGATGTATAGGGTCCCCCCATGGATAGAGGTCCGTGTTAGGTGCTCCATATCGGGCATGAATATCAGGAACACCGGCAGGTGCACTTAGGACCATGTTTTAATTTTTCAGATTCCCAGGTGCACAGGGATCCTAATCCGCATCCATCGAAATCTCACAAAGTGTCCATAAATCACTCAGGGAGGCCCCCATGGATACAGGGCCGTAGTAGGATGCTCCTATAGTGGGCATTAATGAGAATGACCGAAAAGTGCATTTAGGACCATATTATAATTTTCGGGTTCCCAGGTGCACGTTTCCAATAACCAGGTGCACACGGATGTATAGGGTCCCCCCATGGATAGAGGTCCGTGTTGGGGTGCTCCATATCGGGCATGAATATCAGGAACACCGGCAGGTGCACTTAGGACCATGTTTTAATTTTTCAGATTCCCAGGTGCACAGGGATCCTAATCCGCATCCATCGAAATCTCACAAAGTGTCCATAAATCACTCAGGGAGGTCCCCATGGATACAGGGCCGTAGTAGGATGCTCCTATAGTGGGCATTAATATGAGAATGACCGAAAAGTGCATTTAGGACCATATTATAATTTTCGGGTTCCCAGGTGCACGTTTTCAATAACCAGGTGCACGGATGTATAGGGTCCCCCCCATGGATAAAGGTCCGTGTTAGGGTGCTCCATATCGGGCATGAATATCAGGAACACCGGCATGTGCACTTAGGACCATATTTTAATTTTCGGGTTCCCAGGTGCACGGCTATTTATTTTTCCGGCCCAATTCCGTTTTTCCAAAAAATATTAACCATACTTCCCGAAGTGCTAGAGGTCCCATATTTCGTGTGATTGCCTCTCTCACAATGGGCAACAAGTAGAGAATGTAAAAACAAAATGCCCTGGTAGGAACCTATGTTTCCAGTAACATGTACTTTTTTGGCCCAAAATCGGTAATTTTCAGAAAATGATTAAAAATACTTCCAGAGGGGCTACAGGTCCCATCTTTCGTCTCATTCCTCTCTCTCAATGGACAACAAGTAGAGACTGTAAAATTAAAAATGCCCTGGTAGGAACCTATGTTTCCAGTCAAATGTGCTTGTATAGCCCAAACTATAAACGCGTTTTTCTATTAAAAGGTTCTATACAAAAACGCTTTTAATTACATGACATTGCCCGTCTATGTGTGCCCTTTAGTTTAAAAAAACCCCATCCAGATTGGATGTGTACTTTTGATTTATTCACGTTTTGGTGTACCGCCATATAGCCCAACATAGTAACCGGACAGTATGTCATTTTCGGGTTCCCAGGTGCACGTTTCCAATAACCAGGTGCACACGGATGTATAGGGTCCCCCCATGGATAGAGGTCCGTGTTAGGGTGCTCCATATCGGGCATGAATATCAGGAACACCGGCAGGTGCACTTAGAACCATATTTTAATTTTTCAGATTCCCAGGTGCACAGGGATCCTAATCCGCATCCATCGAAATCTCACAAAGTGTCCATAAATCACTCAGGGAGGGCCCCCATGGATACAGGGCCGTAGTAGGATGCTCCTATAGTGGGCATTAATATGAGAATGACCGAAAAGTGCATTTAGGACCATATTATAATTTTCGGGTTCCCAGGTGCACGTTTCCAATAACCAGGTGCACACGGATGTATAGGGTCCCCCATGGATAGAGGTCCGTGTTAGGGTGCTCCATATCGGGCATGAATATCAGGAACACCGGCAGGTGCACTTAGGACCATGTTTTAATTTTTCAGATTCCCAGGTGCACAGAGATCCTAATCCGCATCCATCGAAATCTCACAAAGTGTCCATAAATCACTCAGGGAGGTCCCCCATGGATACAGGGCCGTAGTAGGATGCTCCTATAGTGGGCATTAATATGAGAATGACCGAAAAGTGCATTTAGGACCATATTATAATTTTCGGGTTCCCAGGTGCACGTTTTCAATAACCAGGTGCACGGATGTATAGGGTCCCCCCCATGGATAAAGGTCCGTGTTAGGGTGCTCCATATCGGGCATGAATATCAGGAACACCGGCATGTGCACTTAGGACCATATTTTAATTTTCGGGTTCCCAGGTGCACGGCTATTTATTTTTCCGGCCCAATTCCGTTTTTCCAAAAAATATTAACCATACTTCCCGAAGTGCTAGAGGTCCCATATTTCGTGTGATTGCCTCTCTCACAATGGGCAACAAGTAGAGAATGTAAAAAACAAAATGCCCTGGTAGGAACCTATGTTTCCAGTAACATGTACTTTTTTGGCCCAAAATCGGTAATTTTCAGAAAATGATTAAAAATACTTCCAGAGGGGCTACAGGTCCCATCTTTCGTCTCATTCCCTCTCTCTCAATGGACAACAAGTAGAGACTGTAAAATTAAAAATGCCCTGGTAGGAACCTATGTTTCCAGTCAAATGTGCTTGTATAGCCCAAACTATAAACGCGTTTTTCTATTAAAAGGTTCTATACAAAAACGCTTTTAATTACATGACATTGCCCGTCTATGTGTGCCCTTTAGTTTAAAAAAAACCCCATCCAGATTGGATGTGTACTTTTTGATTTATTCACGTTTTGGTGTACCGCCATATAGCCCAACATAGTAACCGGACAGTATGTCATTTTCGGGTTCCCAGGTGCACGTTTCCAATAACCAGGTGCACACGGATGTATAGGGTCCCCCCATGGATAGAGGTCCGTGTTAGGGTGCTCCATATCGGGCATGAATATCAGGAACACCGGCAGGTGCACTTAGAACCATATTTTAATTTTTCAGATTCCCAGGTGCACAGGGATCCTAATCCGCATCCATCGAAATCTCACAAAGTGTCCATAAATCACTCAGGAGGGCCCCCATGGATACAGGGCCGTAGTAGGATGCTCCTATAGTGGGCATTAATATGAGAATGACCGAAAAGTGCATTTAGGACCATATTATAATTTTCGGGTTCCCAGGTGCACGTTTCCAATAACCAGGTGCACACGGATGTATAGGGTCCCCCCATGGATAGAGGTCCGTGTTAGGGTGCTCCATATCGGGCATGAATATCAGGAACACCGGCAGGTGCACTTAGGACCATGTTTTAATTTTTCAGATTCCCAGGTGCACAGGGATCCTAATCCGCATCCATCGAAATCTCACAAAGTGTCCATAAATCACTCAGGGAGGTCCCCCATGGATACAGGGCCGTAGTAGGATGCTCCTATAGTGGGCATTAATATGAGAATGACCGAAAAGTGCATTTAGGACCATATTATAATTTTCGGGTTCCCAGGTGCACGTTTCCAATAACCAGGTGCACACGGATGTATAGGGTCCCCCCATGGATAGAGGTCCGTGTTAGGGTGCTCCATATCGGGCATGAATATCAGGAACACCGGCAGGTGCACTTAGAACCATATTTTAATTTTTCAGATTCCCAGGTGCACAGGGATCCTAATCCGCATCCATCGAAATCTCACAAAGTGTCCATAAATCACTCAGGGAGGGCCCCCATGGATACAGGGCCGTAGTAGGATGCTCCTATAGTGGGCATTAATATGAGAATGACCGAAAAGTGCATTTAGGACCATATTATAATTTTCGGGTTCCCAGGTGCACGTTTCCAATAACCAGGTGCACGGATGTATAGGGTCCCCCCATGGATAGAGGTCCGTGTTAGGGTGCTCCATATCGGGCATGAATATCAGGAACACCGGCAGGTGCACTTAGGACCATGTTTTAATTTTTCAGATTCCCAGGTGCACAGGGATCCTAATCCGCATCCACCGAAATCTCACAAAGTGTCCATAAATCACTCAGGGAGGGCCCCCATGGATACAGGGCCGTAGTAGGATGCTCCTATAGTGGGCATTAATATGAGAATGACCGAAAAGTGCATTTAGGACCATATTATAATTTTCGGGTTCCCAGGTGCACGTTTCCAATAACCAGGTGCACACGGATGTATAGGGTCCCCCCATGGATAGAGGTCCGTGTTGGGGTGCTCCATATCGGGCATGAATATCAGGAACACCGGCAGGTGCACTTAGGACCATGTTTTAATTTTTCAGATTCCCAGGTGCACAGGGATCCTAATCCGCATCCATCGAAATCTCACAAAGTGTCCATAAATCACTCAGGGAGGGCCCCCATGGATACAGGGCCGTAGTAGGATGCTCCTATAGTGGGCATTAATATGAGAATGACCGAAAAGTGCATTTAGGACCATATTATAATTTTCGGGTTCCCAGGTGCACGTTTCCAATAACCAGGTGCACACGGATGTATAGGGTCCCCCCATGGATAGAGGTCCGTGTTAGGGTGCTCCATATCGGGCATGAATATCAGGAACACCGGCAGGTGCACTTAGGACCATGTTTTAATTTTTCAGATTCCCAGGTGCACAGGGATCCTAATCCGCATCCATCGAAATCTCACAAAGTGTCCATAAATCACTCAGGGAGGGCCCCCATGGATACAGGGCCGTAGTAGGATGCTCCTATAGTGGGCATTAATATGAGAATGACCGAAAAGTGCATTTAGGACCATATTATAATTTTCGGGTTCCCAGGTGCACGTTTCCAATAACCAGGTGCACACGGATGTATAGGGTCCCCCCATGGATAGAGGTCCGTGTTGGGGTGCTCCATATCGGGCATGAATATCAGGAACACCGGCAGGTGCACTTAGGACCATGTTTTAATTTTTCAGATTCCCAGGTGCACAGGGATCCTAATCCGCATCCATCGAAATCTCACAAAGTGTCCATAAATCACTCAGGGAGGGCCCCCATGGATACAGGGCCGTAGTAGGATGCTCCTATAGTGGGCATTAATATGAGAATGACCGAAAAGTGCATTTAGGACCATATTATAATTTTCGGGTTCCCAGGTGCACGTTTTCAATAACCAGGTGCACGGATGTATAGGGTCCCCCCCATGGATAAAGGTCCGTGTTAGGGTGCTCCATAGCGGGCATGAATTTTTGGAACACCGCTAATGTCATTTTAGGTTCCCAGGTGCACATTTTCAATCACCAGTTGCACAGAGGCAGAGAGAAGGATCCTAATCCGCATCCATCGAAATCTCACAAAGTGTCCATAAATCACTCAGGGAGGGCCCCCATGGATACAGGGCCGTAGTAGGATGCTCCTATAGTGGGCATTAATATGAGAATGACCGAAAAGTGCATTTAGGACCATATTATAATTTTCGGGTTCCCAGGTGCACGTTTCCAATAACCAGGTGCACGGATGTATAGGGTCCCCCCATGGATAGAGGTCCGTGTTAGGGTGCTCCATATCGGGCATGAATATCAGGAACACCGGCAGGTGCACTTAGGACCATGTTTTAATTTTTCAGATTCCCAGGTGCACAGGGATCCTAATCCGCATCCACCGAAATCTCACAAAGTGTCCATAAATCACTCAGGGAGGGCCCCCATGGATACAGGGCCGTAGTAGGATGCTCCTATAGTGGGCATTAATATGAGAATGACCGAAAAGTGCATTTAGGACCATATTATAATTTTCGGGTTCCCATGGATACAGGGCCGTAGTAGGATGCTCCTATAGTGGGCATTAATATGAGAATGACCGAAAAGTGCATTTAGGACCATATTATAATTTTCGGGTTCCCAGGTGCACGTTTCCAATAACCAGGTGGAGCATATCAGACTGCTCTCTCTACCACATCTCCGGATTCCTACCGCAAGCTCTGAACCTTTACACCGGATCATCGCAACTAGCTAGCTGCAATCCGAGTGGCTACTCCTGGCTAACGCCTCTGTCCCAAAACAAGCTACAGTTAGCCTTGAGCTAAGCCCATCTCCCGACTAGCCGAAGAGGCCCAACAATACCTCTTTGCCAATTGGCCTGGACCCTTTACTGCCGACACGGAGCCCCGCCGATCCATCACGACTGGTCCGCCGACATAATCGTCCGAGGTGGTTTCAACAGGCTTTTCTGCTGCGACATCGCCAAAGATCCATCTGCTGGCCAAGGCCCGCGAGCTTTCTGAAACGCTGTGTCTCCAGCTCACCCAGCGCATTAGAGCTCCTGTAGCATAATCCTGGGCTACAATTACCCGGGCCCACAACCGGTCTGTCGATGTCACCGCAAGAAGAGGAATAAACAGACTCACCCCATCGCGACGTCCCCCAAAGGTTAGCTCTCTAGCCCTCGCTATCTCCCTGCTTGCTAATTCGGCCTGCTAACGGTTAGCTTGTCTAGCCCGGGCCTACGAACTGTTAGCTTGTTAGCACAGGCCTGCTAACCATCTGGCTCACTGCGTTCTAAACACTCTGAACCCATTTACTTTCTATCTCTTGATTTTTATTTTTTGTTTATACCTTCCGGAAACCTGCATCACCCACTGTGATACGGAATCGCTATCACCTTTAATTTTTATTTTATTTTTATGACACACTCAAGAACCTCCAGACGCTAACCAGCTAACTAGCTACAAGCTATTTAGTCATTGTTAGTTTTTTTTTAAACCTGGATAACACTCGCCAGCCCAGCTTCCCTGCCCATCCACCGCTGCCCCTGGACACTGATCTCTTGGCTACATAGCTGACGCACGCTGGACTGTCCATTAATCACGGTACTCCATTCTGCTTGTTTGTTTTATCTGTCGACCCAGTTGCCTAGTCAACGCCATTTTACCTGCTGTTTGTTGTGCTAGCTGATTAGCCTCGCCTACTGTTTTTAGCTAGCTTTCCCAATTCAACACCTGTGATTACTGTATGCCTCGCTGTATGTCTCTCCCAAATGTCAATATGCCTTGTATACTGTTGTTCAGGTTAGTTATCATTGTTTTAGTTCACAATGGAGCCCCTAGATCCACTCTGCATACCCCTGTTACCTCCTTTGTCCCACCCCCCACACATGCGGTGACCTCACCCATTACAACCAGCATGTCCAGAGATACAACCTCTCTCATCATCACCCAGTGCCTGGGCTTACCTCCGCTGTACCCGCACCCCACCATACCCCTGTCTGCGCATTATGCCCTGAATATATTCTACCATGCCCAGAAACCTGCTCCTCTTATCCTCTGCCCCCAACGCTCTAGGCGACCAGTTTTGATAGCCTTTAGCCGCACCCTCATACTACTCCTTCTCTGTTCCGCGGGTGATGTGGAGGTAAACCCAGGCCCTGCATGTCCCCAGGTACCCTCATTTGTTGACTTCTGTGATCGAAAAAGTCTTGGTTTTTATGCATGTCAACATCAGAAGCCTCCTCCTAAGTTTGTTTTACTCACTGCTTTAGCACACTCTGCTAACCTGATGTCCTTGCCGTGTCTGAATCCTGGCTCAGGAAGGCCACCAAAAATTCAGAGATTTCCATACCCAACTATAACATCTTCGTCAAAGATAGAACTGCCAAAGGGCAGGTAGCATCTACTGCAGAGATAGCCTGCAAAGTAATGTCATACTTTCCAGGTCCATACCCAAACAGTTTGAACTACTAATTTTGAAAATTACTCTCTCCAGAAACAAGTCTCTCACTGTTGCCGCCTGCCGACCCGTCAGCTCCCAGCTGTGCCCTGGACACCATTTGTGAATTGATCGCCCCATCTAGCTTCAGAGTTTGTCCTGTTAGGTGACCTAAACTGGGATATGCTTAACACCCCGGCAGTCCTACAATCTAAGCTAGATGCCCTCAATCTCCACGCCGTCAGGAACCCACCAGGTACAACCCTAACTCTGTAAACAAGGCACCCTCATAGGCGTCATCTGACCAACTGGCCCTCCAAATATACCTCGCTGTCTTCAACAGGATCAGCGATCACTGCCTCATAGCTTCTGTATCCGCCCAGAGACGCAGTCAAACGACCACCCCTCATCACTGTCAAACGCTCCTAAAACACTTCTGTGAGCAGCCTTTCTAATCGACCTGGCCCGTGTATCCTGGAAAGGACATTGACTCATCCCGTCAGTTGAGGATGCCTGGTCATTCTTTAAAAGTAACTTCCTCACCATTTTGGATAAGCATGCTCCGTTCAAAAATGCAGAACCAAGAACAGATACAGCCCTTGGTTCACCCCAGACCTGACTGCCCTCGACCAGCACAAAAACATCCTGTGGCGGACTGCAATAGCATCGAATAGCCCCGTGATATGCAACTGTTCAGAAGTCGAGAACCAATACACGCAGTCAGTCAGGGAAAGCTAAGGCCAGCTTCTTCAGGCAAAAGTTTGCATCCTGTAGCTCCAACTCCAAAAAGTTCTGGGACACTGTGAAGTCCATGGAGAACAAGAGCACCTCCTCCCCAGCTGCCCACTGCACTGAGGCTAGGAAACACGGTCTCCACCCGATAAATCCATGATTATCGAAAACTTCAATAAGCACTTCTCAACGGCTGGCCATGCCTTCCGCCTGGCTACTCCAACCTCGGCCAACAGCTCCGCCCCGTAGTTCCTCACCCAAGCCTCTCCAGGTTCTCC
This sequence comes from Oncorhynchus keta, assembly GCF_023373465.1. NCBI lineage: Eukaryota > Metazoa > Chordata > Actinopteri > Salmoniformes > Salmonidae > Oncorhynchus > Oncorhynchus keta. The sequence continues at coordinate 9,457 of NW_026282804.1, forward strand.
TTTACCCAAATCCAGATAGCAGATGTTCTGAAAGAGCTGCAAAACCTGGACCCGTACAAATCAGCTGGGCTTGACAATCTGGACCCGCTATTTCTGAAACTATCTGCCGCCATTGTGCAACCCTATCACCAGCCTGTTCAACCTCTCTTTCATATCGTCTGAGATCCCCAAGGATTGAAAGCTGCCGCAGTCATCCCCCTCTTCAAAGGAGGAGACACCCTGGACCCAAACTGCTATAGACCTATATCCATCCTGCCCTGCCTATCTAAGGTCTTCGAAAGCCAAGTCAACAAACAGGTCACTGACCATCTCGAATCCCACCGTACCTTCTCCGCTGTGCAATCTGGTTTCCGAGCCGGTCACGGGTGCACCTCAGCCACACTCAAGGTACTAAATGATATCATAACCGCCATCGATAAAAGACAGTACTGTGCAGCCGTCTTCATCGACCTCGCCAAGGCTTTCGACTCTGTCAATCACCAAATTCTTATCGGCAGACTCAACAGCCTCGGTTTTTCGGATGACTGCCTTGCCTGGTTCACCAATTACTTTGCAGACAGAGTTCAGTGTGTCAAATCAGAGGGCATGCTGTCCGGTCCTCTGGCAGTCTCTGTGGGGAGTGCCACAGGGTTCAATTCTCGGGCCGACTCTTTTCTCTGTATATATCAATGATGTTGCTCTTGCTGCGGGCGATTCCCTGATCCACCTCTACGCAGACGACACCATTCTATATACTTTCGGCCCGTCATTGGACACTGTGCTATCAAACCTCCAAGCGAGCTTCAATGCCATACAGCACTCCTTCCGTGGCCTCCAACTGCTCTTAAACGCGAGTAAAACCAAATGCATGCTTTTCAACCGATCGCTGCCTGCACCCGCATGCCCGACTAGCATCACCACCCTGGATGGTTCCAACCTTGAATATGTGGACATCTATAAGTACCTAGGTGTCTGGCTAGACTGCAAACTCTCCTTCCAGACTCATCAAACATCTCAATCAAAAATCAAATCCAGAGTCGGCTTTCTATTCCGCAACAAAGCCTCCTTCACTCACGCTGCCAAGCTTACCTAGTAAAACTGACTATCCTACCGATCCTCGACTTCGGCGATGTCATCTACAAAATGGCTTCCAACACTCTACTCAGCAAACTGGATGCAGTCTATCACAGTGCCATCCGTTTGTCACTAAAGCACCTTATACCACCCACCACTGCGACTTGTATGCTCTAGTCGGCTGGCCCTCACTACATATTCGTCGCCAGACCCACTGGCTCCAGGTCATTTACAAGTCCATGCTAGGTAAAGCTCCGCCTTATCTCAGTTCACTGGTCACGATGGCAACACCCATCCGTAGCACGCGCTCCAGCAGGTGTATCTCACTGATCATCCCTAAAGCCAACACCTCATTTACGCTTTCGTTCCAGTACTCTGCTGCCTGTGACTGGAACGAATTGCAAAAATCGCTGAAGTTGGAGACTTTATCTCCCTCACCAACTTCAAACATCAGCTATCCGAGCAGCTAACCGATCGCTGCAGCTGTACATAGTCTATAGGTAAATAGCTCACCCTTTTCACCTGCCTCATTCCCATACTGTTTTTATACTGTTTTTATTTATTTACTTTTCTGCTCTTTTTGCACACCAATATCACCAATATCTCTACCTGTACATGCCCATCTGATCATTTATCACTCCAGTGTTAATCTGCAAAATTGTATTATTCGCCTACCTCCTCATGCCTTTTGCACACATTGTATATAGATTGCCCATTTTTTCTACTGTGTTATTGACTTGCTAATTGTTTACTCCATGTGTAACTCTGTTGTCCGTTCACACTGCTATGCTTTATCTTGGCCAGGTCGCAGTTGCAAATGAGAACTTGTTCTCAACTAGCCTACCTGGTTAAATAAAGGTGAAATAAAAAAAATAATAAAATAAAAAAAAAGGCAGATGCTAAATGCAGAGGCTAAAGGCAGATGCTAAATGCAGAGGCTAAAGGCAGATGCTAAATGCAGAGGCTAAAGGCAGATGCTAAATGCAGAGGCTAAAGCCAGAGGCTAAAGGCAGAGGCTAAAGGCAGAGGCTAAAGGCAGATGCTAAAGGCAGATGCTAAAGGCAGAGGCTAAAGGCAGATGCTAAAGCCAGAGGCTAAAGGCAGAGGCTAAAGCCAGAGGCTAAAGGCAGAGGCTAAAGGCAGAGGCTAAAGGCAGATGCTAAAGGCAGATGCTAAATGCAGAGGCTAAAGCCAGAGGCTAAAGGCAGATGCTAAATGCAGAGGCTAAAGCCAGAGGCTAAAGGCAGATGCTAAAGCCAGAGGCTAAAAGCAGAGGCTAAAGCCAGAGGCTAAATGCAGAGGCTAAAGGCAGATGCTAAATGCAGAGGCTAAAGGCAGATGCTAAAGCCAGAGACTAAAGGCAGAGGCTAAATGCAGAGGCTAAAGCCAGAGGCTAAAGGCAGAGGCTAAAGGCAGAGGCTAAAGGCAGATGCTAAAGCCAGAGGCTAAAGGCAGATGCTAAATGCAGAGGCTAAAGGCAGATGCTAAAGGCAGATGCTAAAGGCAGAGGCTAAAGGCAGAGGCTAAAGGCAGATGCTAAAGCCAGAGGCTAAAGGCAGATGCTAAATGCAGAGGCTAAAGGCAGATGCTAAAGGCAGATGCTAAAGGCAGAGGCTAAAGGCAGATGCTAAAGGCAGATGCTAAAGGCAGAGGCTAAAGGCAGAGGCTAAAGGCAGAGGCTAAAGGTAGATGCTAAAGGCAGATGCTAAATGCAGAGGCTAAAGCCAGAGGCTAAAGGCAGATGCTAAACGCAGAGGCTAAAGGCAGATGCTAAAGGCAGATGCTAAATGCAGAGGCTAAAGGCAGAGGCTAAGGCAGAGGCTAAAGGCAGAGGCTAAAGGCAGATGCTAAAGGCAGATGCTAAAGCCAGATGCTAAAGCCAGAGGCTAAAGGCAGAGGCTAAAGGCAGAGGCTAAAGGCAGATGCTAAAGCCAGAGGCTAAAGGCAGATGCTAAATGCAGAGGCTAAAGGCAGATGCTAAATGCAGAGGCTAAAGCCAGAGGCTAAATGGAGAGGGTAAAGGCAGATGCTAAATGCAGAGGCTAAAGCCAGAGGCTAAAGGCAGAGGCTAAAGGCAGAGGCTAAAGGCAGATGCTAAAGGCAGATGCTAGAGGCAGATGTTAAAAGGCAGAGGCTAAAGGCAGAGGCTAAAGGCAGAGGCTAAAGGAAGATGCTAAAGGCAGATGCTAAAGCCAGAGGCTAAAGGCAGATGCTAAATGCAGAGGCTAAAGCCAGAGGCTAAAGGCAGAGGCTAAACGCAGATGCTAAAGGCAGATGCTAAGGCAGAGGCTAAAGGCAGAGGCTAAAGGCAGATGCTAAATGCAGAGGCTAAAGGCAGATGCTAAATGCAGAGGCTAAATCCAGAGGCTAAAGGCAGAGGCTAAAGGCAGATGCTAAAGGCAGATGCTAAATGCAGAGGCTAAAGCCAGAGGCTAAAGGCAGAGGCTAAAGGCAGAGGCTAAACGCAGATGCTAAAGGCAGATGCTAAAGGCAGATGCTAAAGGCAGATGCTAAAGGCAGAGGCTAAAGGCAGAGGCTAAAGGCAGAGGCTAAAGGCAGATGCTAAATGCAGAGGCCAAAGGCAGAGGCTAAATGCAGAGGCTAAAGCCAGAGGCTAAAGGCAGATGCTAAAGGCAGATGCTAAAGGCAGATGCTAAATGCAGAGGCTAAAGTCAGAGGCTAAAGGCAGATGCTAAAGGCAGAGGCTAAAGGCAGATGCTAAAGCCAGATGCTAAAGGCAGAGGCTAAAGGCAGAGGCTAAAAAGGCAGATGCTAAAGCCAGATGATAAATGCAGAGGCTAAAGGGAGATGCTAAAGGCAGAGGCTAAAGGCAGAGGCTAAAGCCAGATGCTAAAGCCAGAGGCTAAAGGCAGAGGTTAAAGTCAGAGGCTAAAGGCAGATGCTAAAGGCAGAGGCTAAAGGCAGATGCTAAAGCCAGATGCTAAAGGCAGAGGCTAAAGGCAGAGGCTAAAGGCAGATGCTAAAGCCAGATGATAAATGCAGAGGCTAAAGGGAGATGCTAAAGGCAGAGGCTAAAGGCAGAGGCTAAAGCCAGATGCTAAAGCCAGAGGCTAAAGGCAGAGGTTAAAGTCAGAGGCTAAAGGCAGATGCTAAAGGCAGAGGCTAAAGGCAGATGCTAAAGCCAGAGGCTAAAGGCAGCGGCTAAAGGCAGATGCTAAAGCCATAGGCTAAAGGCAGAGGCTAAACGCAGATGCTAAAGGCAGAGGCTAAAGGCAGAGGCTAAATGCAGAGGCTAAAGGCAGATGCTAAATGCAGAGGCTAAAGCCAGAGGCTAAAGGCAGAGGCTAAACGCAGATGCTAAAGGCAGAGGCTAAAGGCAGATGCTAAATGCAGAGGCTAAAGGCAGATGCTAAATGCAGAGGCTAAAGCCAGAGGCTAAAGGCAGAGGCTAAAGGCAGATGCTAAAGGCAGATGCTAAAGGCAGAGAGGCTAAAGGCAGATGCTAAAGCCAGAGGCTAAAGGCAGAGGCTAAAGCCAGAGGCTAAAGACAGAGGCTAAAGGCAGATGCTAAATGCAGAGGCTAAAGGCAGATGCTAAAGGCAGATGATAAAGGCAGAGGCTAAAGGCAGAGGCTAAAAGCAGAGGCTAAAGGCAGATGCTAGATGCAGAGCTAAAGCCAGAGGCTAAAGGCAGAGGCTAAAGGCAGAGGCTAAAGGCAGATGCTAAAGCCAGAGGCTAAATGCAGAGGCTAAAGGCAGATGCTAAAGGCAGATGCTAAAGGCAGAGGCTAAAGGCAGAGGCTAAAGGAAGATGCTAAATGCAGAGGCTAAAGGCAGATGCTAAAGCCAGATGCTAAAGCCAGAGGCTAAAGGCAGAGGCTAAAGGCAGAGGCTAAAGGCAGAGGCTAAAGGCAGATGCTAAATGCAGAGGCTAAAGGCAGATGCTAAAGCCAGAGGCTAAAGGCAGAGGCTAAAGGCAGAGCTAAAGCCAGATGCTAAAGCCAGAGGCTAAAGGCAGAGGCTAAATCCAGAGGCTAATGCCAGAGGCTAAAGGCAGATGCTAAAGGCAGATGCTAAAGCCAGAGGCTAAAGGCAGGCTAAAGGCAGAGGCTAAAGGCAGATGCTAAATGCAGAGGCTAAAGGCAGATGCTAAAGGCAGGTGATAAAGGCAGAGGCTAAAGGCAGAGGCTAAAGGCAGAGGCTAAAGGCAGATGCTAAAGCCAGAGGCTAAAGCCAGAGGCTAAAGGCAGAGGCTAAAGGCAGAGGCTAAAGGCAGATGCTAAATGCAGAGGCTAAAGGCAGATGCTAAAGGCAGAGGCTAAAGGCAGAGGCTAAAGGCAGAGGCTAAAGGCAGATGCTAAATGCAGAGGCTAAAGCCAGAGGCTAAGGCAGAGGCTAAAGGCAGAGGCTAAAGGCAGATGCTAAAGGCAGATGCTAAATGCAGAGCTAAAGCCAGAGGCTAAAGGCAGAGGCTAAAGGCAGAGGGCTAAAGGCAGATGCTAAAGCCAGAGGCTAAAGGCAGATGCTAAGCCAGAGCCAGGCAGATGCTAAAGGCAGATGCTAAAGGCAGATGCTAAATGCAGAGGCTAAAGCCAGAGGCTAAAGGCAGAGGCTAAGGCAGAGGCTAAAGGCAGATGCTAAAGGCAGATGCTAGGCAGATGCAGATGCAGAGGCTAAAGGCAGAGGCTAAAGCCAGAGCCTAAAGGCAGAGGCTAAAGGCAGATGCTAAAGGCAGATGCTAAATGCAGAGCTAAAGCCAGAGGCTAAAGGCAGAGGCTAAAGGCAGATGCTAAAGCCAGAGGCTAAAGGCAGATGCTAAAGCCAGAGCCTAAAAGGCAGATGCTAAAGGCAGATGCTAAAGGCAGATGCTAAATGCAGAGGCTAAAGGCAGATGCTAAATGCAGAGGCTAAAGCCAGAGGCTAAAGGCAGAGGCTAAAGGCTAAAGCCAGATGCTAAAGGCAGAGGCTAAAGGCAGATGCTAAAGGCATATGCTAAAGGCAGAGGCTCAAGGCAGATGCTAAATGCAGAAGGCTAAAGCCAGAGGCTAAAGGCAGATGCTAAAGGCAGATGCTAAAGCCAGAGGCTAAAAGCAGAGGCTAAAGCCAGAGGCTAAAGGCAGATGCTAAAGCCAGAGGCTAAAGGCAGACGCTAAACGCAGATGCTAAAGCCAGAGGCTAAGGCAGAGGTTAAAGGCAGAGGCTAAAGGCAGATGCTAAATGCAGAGGCTAAAGGCAGATGCTAAAGGCAGATGATAAAGGCAGAGGCTAAAGGCAGAGGCTAAAGGCAGAGGCTAAAGGCAGATGCTAAATACAGAGGCTAAAGCCAGAGGCTAAAGGCAGAGGCTAAAGGCAGAGGCTAAAGCCAGATGCTAAAGGCAGAGGCTAAAGAGGCTAAAGCCAGATGCTAAAGCCAGAGGCTAAAGGCAGGAGCTAAAGGCAGAGGCTAAAGGCAGATGCTAAATGCAGAGGCTAAGGCAGATGCTAAAGGCAGATGATAAAGGCAGAGGCTAAAGGCAGAGCACAAGGCAGGCAGAAGCTAAAGGCAGAGCTAAATGCAGAGGCTAAATGCCAGAGGCTAAAGGCAGAGGAGCTAAAGGCAGAGGCTAAAAGCCAGATGCTAAAGCCAGAGGCTAAAGGCAGAGGAAAGCTAAAGCCAGAGGCTAAAGGCAGATGCTAAAGGCAGATGCTAAAGCCAGAAGGCTAACAAGGCTAAAGGCAGAGGCTAAAGCCAGAGGCTAAAAGGCAGATGCTAAAGCCCAGAGGCAAAAGGCAGAGCTAAAGGCAGAGGCTAAAGGCAGATGCTAAATGCAGAGGCTAAAGGCAGATGCTAAAGCCAGAGAGCTAAAGGCAGAGGCTAAAGGCAGAGACTAAAAGCCAGATGCTAAAGCCAGAGGCTAAGGCAGAGGCTAAATCAGAGGCTAGATAACAGAGGCTAAAGGCAGATGCTAAGAAAGGCAGATGCTAAAGCCAGAGGCTAAAGGCAGAGGCTAAAGGCAGAGGATTAAAGGCAGATGCTAAATGCAGAGGCTAAAGGCAGATGATAAAGGCAGAGGCTAAAGGCAGAGGCTAAAGGCAGAGGCTAAATGCAGAGGCTAAAAGGCAGAGGCTAAATGCAGAGGCTAAAGGCAGATGCTAAAGGCAGAGGCTAAAGGCAGAGGCTAAAGGCAGATGCTAAATGCAGGAGGCTAAAGCCAGGAGGCTAAAGGCTAATGGCAGATGCTAAAGGCAGATGATAAAGGCAGAGGCTAAAGGCAGAGGCTAAAGGCAGATGCTAAATGCAGAGGCTAAAGCCAGAGGCTAAAGGCAGAGGCTAAAGGCTAAAGCCAGATGCTAAAGGCAGAGGCTAAAGGCAGATGCTAAAAGGCATATGCTAAAGGCAGAGAGCTCAAGGCAGATGCTAAATGCAGAGGCTAAAGCCAGAGGCTAAAGGCAGATGCTAAAGGCAGATGCTAAAGCCAGAGGCTAAAAGCAGAGGCTAAAGCCAGAGGCTAAAGGCAGATGCTAAAGCCAGAGGGCTAAAGGCAGAGAGCTAAAGGCAGATGCTAAAGCCAGAGGCTAAAGGCAGAGGTTAAAGGCAGAGGCTAAAGGCAGATGCTAAATGCAGAGGCTAAAGGCAGATGCTAAAGGCAGATGATAAAGGCAGAGGCTAAAGGCAGAGGCTAAAGGCAGAGGCTAAAGGCAGATGCTAAATACAGAGGCTAAAGCCAGAGGCTAAAGGCAGAGGCTAAAGGCAGAGGCTAAAGCCAGATGCTAAAGGCAGAGGCTAAAAACCAGATGCTAAACCAGAGGCTAAAGGCAGACAGCTAAAGGCAGAGGCTAAAGGCAGATGATAAAGGCAGAGGCTAAAGGCAGAGGCTAAAGGCAGAGGCTAAAGGCAGAGGCTAAAGCCAGATGCTAAAGGCAGAGGCTAAAGCCAGATGCTAAAAGCCAGAGGCTAAAGCCAGAGCTAAAGGCAGATGCTAAAACCAGAGGCTAAAGGCAGATGCTAAAGGCAGAGGAGCTAAAGGCAGATGCTAAAGGCAGATGCTAAAGGCAGATGATAAAGGCAGAGGCTAAAGGCAGAGGCTAAAGGCAGATGCTAAATGCAGAGGTTAAAGCCAGAGGCTAAAGGCAGAGAGCTAAAGGCAGAGGCTAAAGCCAGATGCTAAAGCCAGAGGCTAAAAAGGCAGAGAGCTAAAGCCAGAGGCTAAAGGCAGATGCTAAAGGCAGATGCTAAAGCCAGGAGGCTAAAGGCAGAGGCTAAGGCAGAGGCTAAAGGCAGATGCTAAAGCCAGAGGCTAAAGGCAGAGGCTAAAGGCAGAGGCTAAAGGCAGATGCTAAATGCAGAGGCTAAGGCAGATGCTAAAGCCAGAGGCTAAAGGCAGAGGCTAAAGGCAGAGACTAAAGCCAGATGCTAAAGGCAGAGGCTAAAGGCAGAGGCTAAATCCAGAGGCTAATGCCAGAGGGCTAAAGGCAGATGCTAAAGGCAGATGCTAAAGCCAGAGGCTAAAGGCAGAGGCTAAAGGCAGAGGATTAAAGGCAGATGCTAAATGCAGAGGCTAAAGGCAGATGATAAAGGCAGAGGCTAAAGGCAGAGGCTAAAGGCAGAGGCTAAATGCAGAGGCTAAAGGCAGAGGAGCTAAATGCAGAGGCTAAAGGCAGATGCTAAAGGCAGAGCTAAAGGCAGAGGCTAAAGGCAGATGCTAAATGCAGAGGCTAAAGCCAGAGGCTAAAGGCAGAGGCTAATGGCAGATGCTAAAGGCAGATGATAAAGGCAGAGGCTAAAGGCAGAGGCTAAGGCAGATGCTAAATGCAGAGGTTAAAGCCAGAGGCTAAAGGCAGAGAAGGCTAAAGGCAGAGGCTAAAGCCAGATGCTAAAGCCAGAGGCTAAAGGCAGAGGCTAAAGCCAGAGGCTAAAGGCAGATGCTAAAGGCAGATGCTAAAGCCAGAGCTAAAGGCAGAGGCTAAAGCCAGAGGCTAAAAGGCAAAGATGCTAAAGCCCGAGGCTAAAGGCAGAGGCTAAAGGCAGAGGCTAAAGGCAGATGCTAAATGCAGAGGCTAAAGGCAGATGCTAAAGCCAGAGGCTAAAAGGCAGAAGAGGCTAAAGGCAGAGACTAAAGCCAGATGCTAAAGCCAGAGGCTAAAGGCAGATGCTAAATCAGAGGCTAATGCCAGAGGCTAAAAGGCAGATGCTAAAGGCAGATGCTAAAGCCAGATGCTAAAGGCAGAGGCTAAAGGCAGAGGCTAAGGCAGATGCTAAATGCAGAGCTAAAAGGCAGATGATAAAGGCAGAGGCTAAAGGCAGAGCTAAAGGCAGGCAGAGGCTAAAGGCAGAGGCTAAATGCAGAGGCTAAAAAGGCAGATGCTAAATGCAGAGGTTAAAGCCAGAGGCTAAAGGCAGAGGCTAAAGGCAGAGGCTAAAGCCAGATGCTAAAGCCAGAGGCTAAAGGCAGAGGCTAAAGCCCAGAGGCTAAAGGCAGATGCTAAACCAGAGGCTAAGGCAGATGCTAAAGCCAGAGGCTAAAGGCAGAGGCTAAAGGCAGAGGCTAAAGGCAGATGCCAAATGCAGAGCTAAGGCAGATGCTGAAGGCAGATGATAAAGGCAGAGGATAAAGGCAGAGCTAAAGGCAGAGGCTAAAGGCAGATGCTAAATGCAGAGCTAAAGCCAGAGGCTAAAGGCAGAGGGCAGAGGCTAAAGCCAGAGGCTAAAGGCAGAGGCTAAAGCCAGATGCTAAAGCCAGAGGCTAAAGCCAGATGCTAAAGGCAGAGGCTAAAGCCAGAGGCTAAAGGCAGATGCTAAAGCCAGAGGCTAAAGGCAGATGCTAAATGCAGAGGCTAAAGGCAGATGCTAAGGCAGATGCTAAAGGCAGAGAGCTAAAGGCAGAGGCTAAAGGCAGAGGCTAAATGAAGATGCTAAATGCAGAGGCTAAGGCAGATGCTAAAGGCAGAGGCTAAGGCAGATGCTAAAGCCAGAGGCTAAAGCCAGAGGCTAAAGGCAGAGGCTAAAGGCAGAGGCTGAAGGCAGATGCTAAATGCAGATGCTAAAGGCAGATGCTAAATGCAGAGGCTAAAGCCAGAGGCTAAAGGCAGAGGCTAAAGGCAGAGGCTAAAGCCAGATGCTAAAGGCAGAGCTAAAGCCAGATGCTGGCCAGAGGCTAAAGCCAGAGGCTAAAGGCAGATGCTAAAGCCAGAGGCTAAAGGCAGATGCTAAAGCCAGAAGGCTAAAGGCAGAGGCTAAAGGCAGAGGCTAAAGGCAGATGCTAAATGCAGAGGCTAAGGCAGATGCTAAAGGCAGATGATAAAGGCAGAGGATAAAGGCAGAGCTAAAGGCAGAGGCTAAAGGCAGATGCTAAATGCAGAGGCTAAAGCCAGAGGCTAAAGGCAGCTAAAGGCAGAGGCTAAAGCCAGATGCTAAAGGCAGAGCTAAACCAGATGCTAAAGCCAGAGGCTAAAGCCAGATGCTAAAGGCAGAGGCTAAAGCCAGAGCTAAAGGCAGATGCTAAAGCCAGAGGCTAAAGGCAGATGCTAAATGCAGAGGCTAAAGGCAGATGCTAAAGGCAGATGCTAAAGGCAGACTAAAGGCAGAGCTAAAGGCAGAGGCTAAATGAAGATACTAAATGCAGAGGCTAAAAGGCAGATGCTAAAGGCAAGCTAAAGGCAGATGCTAAAAGCCAGATGCTAAAGCCAGAGCTAAAGGCAGGAGGCTAAGGCAGAGGCTGAAGGCAGATACTAAATGCAGATGCTAAAGGCAGATGCTAAATGCAGAGGCTAAAGCCAGAGGCTAAAGGCAGAGGCTAAAGGCAGGGCTAAAAAGCCAGATGCTAAAGGCAGAGGCTAAAGCCAGATGCTAAAGCCAGAGGCTAAAGCCAGAGGAGCTAAAGGCAGAGGCTAAAGCCAGAGGCTAAGGCAGATGCTAAAGGCAGAGGCTAAGGCAGATGCTAAAGGCAGATGCTAAAGGTAGATGATAAAGGCAGAGGCTAAAGGCAGAGGCTAAAGGCAGATGCTAAATGCAGAGGTTAAAGCCAGAGGCTAAAGGCAGAGCTAAAGGCAGAGCTAAAGCCAGATGCTAAAGCCAGAGGCTAAAGGCAGAGGCTAAAGCCAGAGGCTAAAGCCAGAGGCTAAAGGCAGATACTAAAGGCAGATGCTAAAGCCAGAGGCTAAAGGCAGAGCTAAAGCCAGGCAAAAGGCAGATGCTAAAAGCCAGAAGGCTAAAGGCAGAGGCTAAGGCAGATGCTAAATGCAGAGGCTAAAGGCAGATGCTAAAGCCAGAGACTAAAGGCAGAGGCTAAAGGCAGAGGGCTAAAAAGCCAGATGCTAAAGCCAGAGGCTAAAGGCAGAGGTTAAATCCAGAGGCTAATGCCAGAGGCTAAAGGCAGATGCTAAAGGCAGATGCTAAAGCCAGAGGCTAAAGGCAGAGGCTAAAGGCAGAGGCTAAAAGGCAGAGGCTAAGGCAGATGCTAAATGCAGAGCTAAGGCAGATGCTAAAGGCAGATGATAAAGGCAGAGGCTAAAGGCAGAGGCTAAAGGCAGAGGCTAAAGGCAGAGGCTAAAGGCAGATGCTAAAGAGGCTAAAGGCAGAACTAAAGGCAGAGGTTAAAGGCAGAGGCTAAAGGCAGAGGCTAAATGCAGATGCTAAAGGCAGATGATAAAGGCAGAGGCTAAAGGCAGAGGCTAAGGCAGATGCTAAATGCAGAGGCTAAAGGCAGATGCTAAAGGCAGACGATGATAAAGGCAGAGGATAAGGCAGAGCTAAAGGCAGAGGCTAAAGGCAGATGCTAAATGCAGAGGCTAAAGCCAGAGGCTAAGGCAGAGGCTAAAGGCAGAGGCTAAAAAGCCAGATGCTAAAGGCAGAGGCTAAAGCCAGATGCTAAACCCAGATGCTAAAGGCAGGAGCTAAAGCCAGAGGCTAAAGGCCATGCTAAAGCCAGAGGCTAAAGGCAGATGCTAAAGGCAGATGCTAAAGGCAGAGCTAAAGGCAGAGGCTAAGGCAGAGCTAAAGGCAGAGGCTAAAGGCAGATGCTAAAGGCAGAGGCTAGGCAGATGCTAAAGGCAGAGGCTAAAGGCAGGCAGCCAGATGCACTACCTTGACTAAAGGCAGAGGCTAAAGGCAGAGGCTAAAAGGCAGATGCTAAAGCCAGATGCTAAAGGCAGATGCTAAATGCAGCTAAACCAGAGGCTAAAGGCAGATGCTAAAGGCAGATGCTAAGGCAGGCTAAAGCCAGATGCTAAAACCAGAGGCTAAAGCCAGAGGCTAGGCAGAGCTAAAGCCAGAGGAGTTAAAGGCAGAGGCTAAAGGCAGAGGCTAAAGGCAGATGCTAAAGGTAGATGAAATAAAGGCAGAGGCTAAAGGCAGAGGCCAAGGCAGATGCCTTCACGGGGATTAAACCAAGAGGCTAAAGGCAGAGCTAAAGGCAGAGGCTAAAGCCAGATGCTAAAGCCAGAGGCTAAAGGCAGAGGCTAAAGCCAGAGGCTAAAGCCAGAGGCTAAAGGCAGATACTAAAGGCAGATGCTAAAGCCAGAGGCCAGCAGGCAGAGGCTAAAGCCAGAGGCTAAAGGCAGATGCTAAAGCCAGAGGCTAAAGGCAGAGGCTAAAGGCAGATGCTAAATGCAGAGGCTAAAGGCAGATGCCAAAGCCAGAGACTAAAGGCAGAGGCTAAAGGCAGAGGCTAAAGCCAGATGCTAAAGCCAGAGGCTAAAGGCAGAGGTTAAATCCAGAGGCTAATGCCAGAGGCTAAAGGCAGATGCTAAAGGCAGATGCTAAAGCCAGAGGCTAAAGCGCAGAGGCTAAAGGCAGATGCTAAATGCAGAGGCTAAAGGCAGATGCTAAAGGCAGATAGATAAAGAGCAGAGGCTAAAGGCAGAGGCTAAAGGCAGAGGCTAAAGGCAGAGGCTAAAGGCAGAGGCTAATAGCGCAGATGCTAAATGCAGAGGCTAAAGCAGCAGATGCCAAAGGCAGAGGTTAAAGGCAGAGGCTAAGGCAGAGGCTAAAGGCAGATGCCAACAGGCAGATGACTAAAGGCAGAGGCTAAAGGCAGAGGCTAAAGGCAGATGCCAAATGCAGATGCTACAGCCAGAGGCCAAAGGCAGAGGCTAAAGGCAGATGCCAAGCTAAGAGGCTAAAGGCAGATGCTAAATGCAGAGGCTAAAGGCAGATGCTAAAGGCAGATGCTAAAGGCAGAGAGCTAAAGGCAGAGGCTAAAGGCAGAGGCTAAAGGAAGATGCTAAACGCAGAGGCTAAGCCAGAGGCTAAAGGCAGAGCTAAAGGCAGAGGCTAAAGGCAGAGGCTAAAGGCAGATGCTAAAGCCAGAGGCTAAAGGCAGATGCTAAATGCAGAGGCCAAAGGCAGATGCCAAAGGCAGATGCTAAAGGCAGAGGCTAAAGGCAGATGCTAAAAGCAGAGGTTAAAAGCAGAGGCTAAAGGCAGAGGCTAAAGGCAGATGCTAAAGACAGATGATAAAGGCAGAGGCTAAATGGCAGAGGCTAAAGGCAGATGCTAAATGCAGAGGCTAAAGGCAGACGCTAAAGGCAGAGGCCAAAGGCAGAGGCTAAAGGCAGAGACTAAAGGCAGATGCTAAATGCAGAGGCCAGCCAGAGGCTAAAGGCAGAGGCTAAAGGCAGAGGCTAAAGCGCAGATGCTAAAGGCAGATGCTAAATGCAGAGGCTAAAGTCACAGAGGCTAAACGGCAGAGAGCTAAAGGCAGAGGCTAGAGGCAGATGCTAAAGCCAGAGGCTAAAGGCAGATGCTAAATGCAGAGGCTAAAAGGCAGATGCTAAAGGCAGATGCTAAAGGCAGAGGCTAAAGGCAGAGGCTAAGCGAAGATGCTAAATGCAGAGGCTAAAGCCAGAGGCTAAAGCTGCAGAGAGCTAAAGGCAGAGGCTAAGGCAGAGGCTAAAGGCAGATGCTAAAGCCAGAGGCTACAGGCAGATAGCTAAATCGCAGAGGCTAAAGGCAGATGCTAAAGGCAGATGCTAAAGGCAGAGGCTAAAGGCAGAGCTAAAGGCAGAGAGTTAAAGGCAAGAGGCTAAAGGCAGAGGCTAAAGGCAGATGCTAAAGGCAAGATGATAAAGGCAGAGGTACAAGCAAGGCAGAGGCAAAGGCATATGCTAAAGGCAGAGGCTAAAGGCAGATGCTAAATGCAGAGACTAAAGCCAGAGGCTAAGCGCAGATGCTAGGGGCAGATGCTAACGTCAGAGGCTGAAGCAGAGGCAAAGCTACAGAGGCAGCTGGCAGATGCCAGAGCCAGAGGCTAAGAGCAGAGGCTAAAGGCAGATGCTAAAGCCAGAGGCTAAAGGCAGATGGCTAAACAGATGCAATAAAGGCAGATGCCAAACGCAGAGGCTAAATGCAGATGCCAGATAAGCAGATCAGAATAAGGCAGAGGCCAGCTAGGCAGAGGCCAAAGCCAGAGGCTAAAGGCAGATGCTAAGATGCAGCAGATGCTAAAGCCAGAGGCTAAAGGCAGAGGCCAAAGGCCAAAGCCAGATGCTAGAGGCAGAGACTAAAGCCAGATGCTAAGCCAGAGGCTAAAGCCAGATGCCAGTCAGAGGCTAAAGCCAGAGGCTAACGAGCAGATGCCAAAGCCATAGGCCAAAGGCAGATGCTAAATGCCAGAAGGCTAAGGCAGATGCTAAAGGCAGAGGCCAAATAGGCAGAGGCTAAAGGCAGAGGCTAAAGGAAGATGCCAGATGCAGAGGCCAAAGCCAGAGGCCAAGCGCAGAGGCTAAAGCGCAGATGCCAGCAAGGCAGATGCCAAAGGCAGATGATAAAGGCAGAGGCCAGCTGCAGAGTAGGCCATAGGCAGAGGCTAGAGCCAGATGCCAGCTGTCAGAGGCTAAAGGCAGAGGCCAAAGCCAGAGGCTAAAGGCAGATGCTAAGGCAGAGGCTAAAGGCAGATGCTAAAGGCTGAGATGCCAAAGGCAGATGACTAAAGCGCAGAGGCTAAAGGCAGATGCTAAATGCAGAGGCCAAAGGCAGATGCCAAGCTCAGAGGCCAAAGGCAGAGGCCAAAGGCAGAGGCCAGCGCAGATGCCAAAGCCAGAGGCCAAAGGCAGATGCTAAGCCAGAGGCCAAAGCCAGCAGGCCAAAGCAGGCTAAGAGGCGTGCAAGCCAGAGGCTAAAGGCAGAGGCTAAAGCCAGAG
>NW_026282805.1:0-6347 GCF_023373465.1 Oncorhynchus keta
GTTTCCATCCTGACGGACACCTCGTTTCCACATCTGACAGACACCTCGTTTCCATCCTGACAGACGCCTCTCGTTTCATCCTGACAGACACCTCGCTTCCATCCTGACAGACACCTCGCTTCCCATCCCTGACAGACACCTCGTTTCCATCCTGAGCAGACACCTCGTTTCCATCCTGACAGACACCTCGTTTCCATCCTGACAGACACCTCGTTTCCATCCTGACAGACACCTCGTTTCCATCCTAACAGACACCTCGTTTCCATCCCTGACAGACACCTCGTTTCCATCCTGACAGACACCTCGTTTCCATCCTGACAGACACCTCGTTTCCATCCTGACAGACACCTCGTTTCCATCCTGACAGACACCTCGTTTCCATCCTGACAGACACCTCGTTTCCATCCTGACAGACACCTCGTTTCCATCCTGACAGACACCCTCGTTTCCATCTGACAGACACCTCGTTTCCATCCTGACAGACACCTCGTTTCCATCTGACAGACACCTCGTTTCCATCTGACAGACACCTCGTTTCCATCCTGACAGACACCTCGTTTCCATCCTGACAGACACCTCGTTTCCATCCTGACAGACACCTCGTTTCCATCTGACAGACACCTCGTTTCCATCCTGACAGACACCTCGTTTCCATCCTGACAGACACCTCGTTTCCATCCTGACAGACACCTCGTTTCCATCCTGACAGACACCTCGTTTCCATCCTGACAGACACCTCGTTTCCATCCTGACAGACACCTCGTTTCCATCCTGACAGACACCTCGTTTCCATCCTGACAGACACCTCGTTTCCATCCTGACAGACACCTCGTTTCCATCCTGACAGACACCTCGTTTCCATCCTGACAGACACCTCGTTTCGATCCTGACAGACACCTCGTTTCCATCCTGACAGAAACCTCGTTTCCATCCTGACAGACACCTCGTTTCCATCCTGACAGACACCTCGTTTCCATCCTGACAGACACCTCGTTTCCATCCTGACAGACACCTCGTTTCCATCCTGACAGACACCTCGTTTCCATCCTGACAGACACCTCGTTTCCATCCTGACAGACACCTCGTTTCCATCCTGACAGACACCTCGTTTCCATCCTGACAGACACCTCGTTTCCATCCTGACAGACACCTCGTTTCCATCCTGACAGAAACCTCGTTCATTAACAGTTGTCCTCGTTTCCATCCTGACAGACACCTCGTTTCCATCCTGACAGACACCTCGTTTCCATCCTGACAGACACCTCGTTTCCATCCTGACAGACACCTCGTTTCCATCCTGACAGACACCTCGTTTCCATCCTGACAGACACCTCGTTTCCGTCCTGACAGACACCTCGTTTCCATCCTGACAGACACCTCGTTTCCGTCCTGACAGACACCTCGTTTCCGTCCTGACAGACACCTCGTTTCCGTCCTGACAGACACCTCGTTTCCGTCCTGACAGACACCTCGTTTCCATCCTGACAGAGACCTCGTTTCCATCCTGACAGACACCTCGTTTCCATCCTGACAGACACCTCGTTTCCATCCTGACAGACACCTCGTTTCCATCCTGACAGACACCTCGTTTCCATCCTGACAGACACCTCGTTTCCGTCCTGACAGACACCTCGTTTCCATCCTGACAGACACCTCGTTTCCATCCTGACAGACACCTCGTTTCCATCCTGACAGAAACCTCGTTTCCATCCTGACAGACACCTCGTTTCCATCCTGACAGACACCTCGTTTCCATCCTGACAGACACCTCGTTTCCATCCTGACAGACACCTCGTTTCCATCCTGACAGACACCTCGTTTCCATCCTGACAGACACCTCGTTTCCATCCTGACAGACACCTCGTTTCCATCCTGACAGACACCTCGTTTCCATCCTGACAGACACCTCGTTTCCATCCTGACAGACACCTCGTTTCCATCCTGACAGACACCTCGTTTCCATCCTGACAGACACCTCGTTTCCATCCTGACAGACACCTCGTTTCCATCCTGACAGACACCTCGTTTCCATCCTGACAGACACCTCGTTTCCATCCTGACAGACACCTCGTTTCCATCCTGACAGACACCTCGTTTCCATCCTGACAGACACCTCGTTTCCATCCTGACAGACACCTCGTTTCCATCCTGACAGACACCTCGTTTCCATCCTGACAGACACCTCGTTTCCATCCTGACAGACACCTCGTTTCCATCCTGACAGACACCTCGTTTCCATCCTGACAGACACCTCGTTTCCATCCTGACAGACACCTCGTTTCCATCCTGACAGACACCTCGTTTCCATCCTGACAGACACCTCGTTTCCATCCTGACAGACACCTCGTTTCCATCCTGACAGACACCTCGTTTCCATCCTGACAGACACCTCGTTTCCATCCTGACAGACACCTCGTTTCCATCCTGACAGACACCTCGTTTCCATCCTGACAGACACCTCGTTTCCATCCTGACAGACACCTCGTTTCCATCCTGACAGACACCTCGTTTCCATCCTGACAGACACCTCGTTTCCATCCTGACAGACACCTCGTTTCCATCCTGACAGACACCTCGTTTCCATCCTGACAGACACCTCGTTTCCATCCTGACAGACACCTCGTTTCCATCCTGACAGACACCTCGTTTCCATCCTGACAGACACCTCGTTTCCGTCCTGACAGACACCTCGTTTCCATCTGACAGACACCTCGTTTCCATCCTGACAGACACCTCGTTTCCATCCTGACAGACACCTCGTTTCCATCCTGACAGACACCTCGTTTCCATCCTGACAGACACCTCGTTTCCATCCTGACAGACACCTCGTTTCCATCCTGACAGACACCTCGTTTCCATCCTGACAGACACCTCGTTTCCATCCTGACAGACACCTCGTTTCCATCCTGACAGACACCTCGTTTCCATCCTGACAGACACCTCGTTTCCATCCTGACAGACACCTCGTTTCCATCCTGACAGACACCTCGTTTCCATCCTGACAGACACCTCGTTTCCATCCTGACAGACACCTCGTTTCCATCCTGACAGACACCTCGTTTCCATCCTGACAGACACCTCGTTTCCATCCTGACAGACACCTCGTTTCCATCCTGACAGACACCTCGTTTCCATCCTGACAGACACCTCGTTTCCATCCTGACAGACACCTCGTTTCCATCCTGACAGACACCTCGTTTCCATCCTGACAGACACCTCGTTTCCATCCTGACAGACACCTCGTTTCCATCCTGACAGACACCTCGTTTCCATCCTGACAGACACCTCGTTTCCATCCTGACAGACACCTCGTTTCCATCCTGACAGACACCTCGTTTCCATCCTGACAGACACCTCGTTTCCATCCTGACAGACACCTCGTTTCCATCCTGACAGACACCTCGTTTCCATCTGACAGACACCTCGTTTCCATCCTGACAGACACCTCGTTTCCATCCTGACAGACACCTCGTTTCCATCCTGACAGACACCTCGTTTCCATCCTGACAGACACCTCGTTTCCATCCTGACAGACACCTCGTTTCCATCCTGACAGACACCTCGTTTCCATCCTGACAGACACCTCGTTTCCATCCTGACAGACACCTCGTTTCCATCCTGACAGACACCTCGTTTCCATCCTGACAGACACCTCGTTTCCATCCTGACAGACACCTCGTTTCCATCCTGACAGACACCTCGTTTCCATCCTGACAGACACCTCGTTTCCATCCTGACAGACACCTCGTTTCCATCCTGACAGACACCTCGTTTCCATCCTGACAGACACCTCGTTTCCATCCTGACAGACACCTCGTTTCCATCTGACAGACACCTCGTTTCCATCCTGACAGACACCTCGTTTCCATCCTGACAGACACCTCGTTTCCATCCTGACAGACACCTCGTTTCCATCCTGACAGACACCTCGTTTCCATCCTGACAGACACCTCGTTTCCATCCTGACAGACACCTCGTTTCCATCCTGACAGACACCTCGTTTCCATCCTGACAGACACCTCGTTTCCATCCTGACAGACACCTCGTTTCCATCCTGACAGACACCTCGTTTCCATCCTGACAGACACCTCGTTTCCATCCTGACAGACACCTCGTTTCCATCCTGACAGACACCTCGTTTCCATCCTGACAGACACCTCGTTTCCATCCTGACAGACACCTCGTTTCCATCCTGACAGACACCTCGTTTCCATCCTGACAGACACCTCGTTTCCATCTGACAGACACCTCGTTTCCATCCTGACAGACACCTCGTTTCCATCCTGACAGACACCTCGTTTCCATCCTGACAGACACCTCGTTTCCATCCTGACAGACACCTCGTTTCCATCCTGACAGACACCTCGTTTCCATCCTGACAGACACCTCGTTTCCATCCTGACAGACACCTCGTTTCCATCCTGACAGACACCTCGTTTCCATCCTGACAGACACCTCGTTTCCATCCTGACAGACACCTCGTTTCCATCCTGACAGACACCTCGTTTCCATCCTGACAGACACCTCGTTTCCATCCTGACAGACACCTCGTTTCCATCCTGACAGACACCTCGTTTCCATCCTGACAGACACCTCGTTTCCATCCTGACAGACACCTCGTTTCCATCCTGACAGACACCTCGTTTCCATCCTGACAGACACCTCGTTTCCATCCTGACAGACACCTCGTTTCCATCCTGACAGACACCTCGTTTCCATCCTGACAGACACCTCGTTTCCATCCTGACAGACACCTCGTTTCCATCCTGACAGACACCTCGTTTCCATCCTGACAGACACCTCGTTTCCATCCTGACAGACACCTCGTTTCCATCCTGACAGACACCTCGTTTCCATCCTGACAGACACCTCGTTTCCATCCTGACAGACACCTCGTTTCCATCCTGACAGACACCTCGTTTCCATCCTGACAGACACCTCGTTTCCATCCTGACAGACACCTCGTTTCCATCCTGACAGACACCTCGTTTCCATCCTGACAGACACCTCGTTTCCATCCTGACAGACACCTCGTTTCCATCCCGACAGACACCTCGCTATGTTTCTCTGATGCCTTGATCACCTGTTGTATAATGACGAGGAGCATCCTGGTCCTAAATGACTTGGTGGAGCGGTGAGACCAACCACACTTGGTTCTCAATACCGACAAAACCAAAGAGATGTGTGTCGACTTCAGAAGAGAGCAACACCGACCTCTGCAGCCATCTACCAGAGGTCAGAACATAGAGATTGAGGAGGAATAGAGATATCTGAGTGTCCTCTTGGACGATAACCTTCAGTGGAGAAAATGTACAGACTTGATCTACATAAAAGAGACTGTACTTTAAAATTTTTACAAATTTTTACATTTAAGTCATTTAGCAGGCGTTGAGAGTTTTTTAACATGTGTTGTTTTGTTGGTTTGGCAAAAGTCCACTGTCAGCCAGAGAAACATGCTGAGAAGGATTATCACCACAGCAAGCAAGGGAACTAGGAGTCAAACAGACAGGCCTGGATGAGATATTCAATGGTCAGGCTCCTCCACAAGGTACTAGGAGTCAAACAGACAGGTCTGGATGAGATCTCTAAGGTCAGGGCCCTCCACAAGGTACTAGGAGTCAAACAGACGAGGTCTGGATGAGATATTCAATGGTCAGGCTCCTCCCACAAGGTACTAGGAGTCAAACAGACAGGTCTGGATGAGATCTCTAAGGTCAGGGCCCTCCACAAGGTACTAGGGAGTCAAACAGACAGGTCTGGATGAGATCTCTAAGGTCAGGGCCCTCCCACAAGGTACTAGGAGTCAAACAGACAGGTCTGGATGAGATCTCTAAGGTCAGGGCCCTCCACAAGGTACTAGGAGTCAAACAGACAGGTCTGGATGAGATCTCTAAGGTCAGGGCCCTCCACAAGGTACTAGGAGTCAAACAGACAGGTCTGGATGAGATCTCTAAGGTCAGGTGCCCTCCACAAGGTACTAGGAGTCAAACAGACAGGTCTGGATGAGATCTCTAAGGTCAGGGCCCTCCACAAGGTACTAGGAGTCAAACAGACAGGTCTGGATGAGATCTCTAAGGTCAGGTGCCCTCCACAAGGTACTAGGAGTCAAACAGACAGGTCTGGAGTGAGATCTTCAATGGCTCTCCCGAAGACACCGCCAGTACCTGGACTTTGAACTACTCCTCTCTAGGGCGCAGGTAAGGGCGACCCTCAGCAGGAAAAACACAACTAGACAATAACCTGTGCCAGGTGTGATATCCCTCCTAAACAGCTCGGCCAAATGTTCCTATCGACCCTGTAAGGCCAGCAGGTTCCTATCGACCCTGTAAGGCCAGCAGGTTCCTATC
>NW_026282806.1:0-24167 GCF_023373465.1 Oncorhynchus keta
GTAGGAAGAGCTTGGGTCATGACTCTACACCCGGCCTGTAAAACAGGTAGGAAGAGTTTGGGTCATGACCTCTACACCCGGCCTGTATAACAGGTAGGAAGAGTTTGGGTCATGACCTCTACGCCCGGCCTGTATAACAGGTAGGAAGAGTTTGGGTCCTGACCTCTACACCCGGCCTGTATAACAGGTAGGAAGAGTTTGGGTCATGACCTCTACGCCCGGCCTGTAAAACAGGTAGGAAGAGTTTGGGTCATGACCTCTACGCCCGGCCTGTATAACAGGTAGGAAGAGTTTGGGTCATGACCTCTACGCCCGGCCTGTATAACAGGTAGGAAGAGTTTGGGTCATGACCTCTACACCCGGCCTGTATAACAGGTAGGAAGAGTTTGGGTCATGACCTCTACACCCGGCCTTTAAAACAGGTAGGAAGAGTTTGGGTCCTGACCTCTACACCCGCCTGTATAACAGGTAGTAAAACTGTAAAACATGTGGCAAAGTAATACAATGTTTGTCCTGAATACAGTGTTGTGTTTGGGGCAAATCCCATACAACACATTACTGAGTACCACTCCTCATATATTCAAGCATAGTGGTTGCTGCATCATGTTATGGGTATGCTTGTCATGGTTAAGGACTGGGGAGTTTTTCAGGATTAAAATAAAATGGAATGGAGCTAAGCACAGGCAAAATCCTAGAGGAAAACCTGGTTCAGTTTGCTTTCCACCAGACACTGGGAGATGAATTCACCTTTCAGCAGGTCAATGACCTAAAACACAAGGCCACATCTACACTAAAGGTGTTCGCCAAAGGCACGTGGGAGACTCCCCAAACATATGGAAGAAGGTACTGTGGGAGACTCCCCAAACATATGGAAGAAGGTACTGTGGGAGACTCCCCAAACATATGGAAGAAGGTACTGTGGAGACTCCCCAAACATATGGAAGAAGGTACTCTGGTCAGATGAGACTCAAATTCAGCTTTTTTTCCATCAAGGAAAACACTATGTCTGGCGCAAACCCAAAACCTCTCATCACAGTGAAGCATGGTGGTGGCAGCATCATGCTGTGGGGATGTTTTTAATCGGCAGGGAAACTGGTCAGAATTGAAGGAATGATGGATGTTGCTAAATACAGGGAAATTCTTGAGGGAAACGTTTTCAGTCTTCCAGAGATTTGAGACTGGGACAGAGGTTCACCTTCCAGCAGGACAATGACCCTAAGCATACTGCTAAAGCAACACTCGACTGGTTTAAAGGAGAAACATTTAAATATCTTGGAATGGCCTAATCAAAGCCCAGACCTCAATCCAATTGAGAATCTGTGATTTGACTTAAAATTGCTGCACACCAGCGGAACCCATCCAACTTGAAGGAGCTGGAGCAGTTTTGTCTTGAAGAATCGGCAACAATCCCAGTGGCTGGAAGTGCCAAGCTTATAGAGACATACCCCAGGAGACTTGCAGCTGTAATTGCTGTAAAAAGTGGCTCTACAAAGTATTGCCTTTGTGGGGGGTTAATATTTATGCACGCTCAAGTTCAGTTTTTTTGGCTGTCTTGTTTGTTTCACAATAAACTATATTTTGCATCTTCAGGCATATTGTGTAAATCAAGTGATACAAAACCCCGAAAAATCCATTTTAATTCCAGGTTGTAAAGGCAACAAAATAGTTAAAATGCCAAGGGGGGTTGAGTACTCCGTAAGCCGCTGTAGGCGGTTGGGGCGTTGACAGTGCTGCTGCAGCCTTTCAGGACCAACCAACCCGTAACCCCATAACAGGCTCTGAATTAAAGATACTCGTTAAAAAGATATGCCTCTGTCTGAGAGGAACGAGCCAAGGGCTTAGAGGGTTTCAGACTGGGGTGGAGGTGACAGCATCATGACAGGACAGAGTGTCTGAGAGGAACGCGCCAAGGGGGGTTGGAATACTCCGTAACAGCAGCTCTGAATGGCAATTCAACTGTCTTCTCGTAAACTCTGAATGGCAATTCAACTGTCTTCTTTAAACTCTGAATGGCAATTCAACTGTCTTCTCTTTAAACTCTGAATGGCAATTCAACTGTCTTCTGTAAACCCTGAATGGCAATTCAACTGTCTTCTCTGTAAACCCTGAATGGCAATTCAACTGTCTTCTCTTTAAACTCTGAATGGCAATTCAACTGTCTCTCTTTAAACTCTGAATGGCAATTCAACTGTCTTCTTTAAACTCTGAATGGCAATTCAACTGTCTTCTCTGTAAACTCTGGAATGGCAATTCAACTGTCTTCTTTAAACTCTGAATGGCAATTCAACTGTCTTCTTTAAACTCTGAATGGCAATTCAACTGTCTTCTCTGAATGGCAATTCAACTGTCTTCTCTGAATGGCAATTCAACTGTCTTCTTGAATGGCAATTCAACTGTCTTCTGAATGGCAATTCAACTGTCTTCTGTAAACTCTGAATGGCAATTCAACTGTCTTCTCCTTAAACTCTGAATGGCAATTCAACTGTCTTCTCTGTAAACTCTGAATGGCAATTCAACTGTCTTCTCTGTAAACCCTGAATGGCAATTCAACTGTCTTCTCTTTAAACTCTGAATGGCAATTCAACTGTCTTCTCTGTAAACCCTGAATGGCAATTCAACTGTCTTCTGTAAACTCTGAATGGCAATTCAACTGTCTTCTGTAAACTCTGAATGGCAATTCAACTGTCTTCTGTAAACTCTGAATGGCAATTCAACTGTCTTCTCTTTAAACTCTGAATGGCAATTCAACTGTCTTCTCTTAAACTCTGAATGGCTATTCAACTGTCTTCTCTTTAAACTCTGAATGGCAATTCAACTGTCTTCTCTTTAAACTCTGAATGGCTATTCAACTGTCTTCTCTTAAACTCTGAATGGCAATTCAACTGTCTTCTCTTAAACTCTGAATGGCTATTCAACTGTCTTCTCTTTAAACTCTGGAATGGCAATTCAACTGTCTTCTCTGTAAACTCTGAATGGCAATTCAACTGTCTTCTCTGAATGGCAATTCAACTGTCTTCTGAATGGCAATTCAACTGTCTTCTCTGAATGGCAATTCAACTGTCTCTCTGAATGGCAATTCAACTGTCTTCTCTGAATGGCAATTCAACTGTCTTCTCTGAATGGCAATTCAACTGTCTCTCTGAATGGCAATTCAACTGTCTTCTGAATGGCAATTCAACTGTCTTCTGTAAACCCTGAATGGCAATTCAACTGTCTTCTTTAAACTCTGAATGGCTATTCAACTGTCTTCTTGTAAACCCTGAATGGCAATTCAACTGTCTTCTGTAAACTCTGAATGGCAATTCAACTGTCTTCTGTAAACTCTGAATGGCAATTCAACTGTCTTCTCTTAAACTCTGAATGGCTATTCAACTGTCTTCTCTTTAAACTCTGAATGGCTATTCAACTGTCTTCTCTTTAAACTCTGAATGGCTATTCAACTGTCTTCTCTTTAAACTCTGAATGGCTATTCAACTGTCTTCTCTTAAACTCTGAATGGCAATTCAACTGTCTTCTCCTTAAACTCTGAATGGCAATTTAACTGTCTTCTCTTTAAACTCTGAATGGCAATTCAACTGTCTTCTCTTTAAACTCTGAATGGCTATTCAACTGTCTTCTCTGAATGGCAATTCAACTGTCTTCTCTGAATGGCAATTCAACTGTCTTCTGAATGGCAATTCAACTGTCTTCTGAATGGCAATTCAACTGTCTTCTCTCAATGGCAATTCAACTGTCTTCTCTCAATGGCAATTCAACTGTCTTCTCTGAATGGCAATTCAACTGTCTTCTCTAATGGCAATTCAACTGTCTTCTCTCAATGGCAATTCAACTGTCTTCTCTCAATGGCAATTCAACTGTCTTCTCTGAATGGCACTCAACTGTCTTCTCTCAATGGCAATTCAACTGTCTTCTCTTAAACTCTGAATGGCAATTCAACTGTCTTCTCTTTAAACTCTCAATGGCAATTCAACTGTCTTCTCCTTAAACTCTGAATGGCAATTCAACTGTCTTCTCTGAATGGCAATTCAACTGTCTTCTCAATGGCAATTCAACTGTCTTCTGAATGGCAATTCAACTGTCTTCTGAATGGCAATTCAACTGTCTTCTCAATGGCAATTCAACTGTCTTCTTTAAACTCTGAATGGCAATTCAACTGTCTTCTTTAAACTCTGAATGGCAATTCAACTGTCTTCTCTGTAAACTCTGAATGGCAATTCAACTGTCTTCTCTTTAAACCCTGAATGGCAATTCAACTGTCTTCTCTTTAAACTCTCCAGCTGTGTGTGTTGTGTTAAATCCTTGTCTCTGTTTTCCAGAGTGATGTTCTGTCAGAGGGCAGAGAGGAGACTGATGACTCTGCCTTCGACATAGTGTCCCCCTACCCCCAGGTTGGTCCCCCCCCCTCTACCCCCAGGTTGGTCACCCCCCCCCCCTCTACCCCCAGGTTGGTCCCCCCCACACACACACACCAAACACACTGTCTGCACTCACTATTCAGATTATAAAATATAAAATAACAGAATAACAACAGATGTATTCCAGAGGAAGCTGAGGTTCAACAGATGTTTCCATAATTAATATAGCTCTGTTTTCCAGAGGAAGCTGAGGTTCAACAGATGTTTCCATAATTAATATAGCTCTGTATTCCAGAGGAAGCTGAGGTTCAACAGATGTTTCCATAATTAATATAGCTCTGTTTTCCAGAGGAAGCTGAGGTTCAACAGATGTTTCCATAATTAATATAGCTCTGTTTTCCAGAGGAAGCTGAGGTTCAACAGATGTTTCCATAATTAATATAGCTCTGTTTTCCAGAGGAAGCTGAGGTTCAACAGATGTTTCCATAATTAATATAGCTCTGTTTTCCAGAGGAAGCTGAGGTTCAACAGATGTTTCCATAATTAATATAGCTCTGTTTTCCAGAGGAAGCTGAGGTTCAACAGATGTTTCCATAATTAATATAGCTCTGTATTCCAGAGGAAGCTGAGGTTCAACAGATGTTTCCATAATTAATATAGCTCTGTTTTCCAGAGGAAGCTGAGGTTCAACAGATGTTTCCATAATTAATATAGCTCTGTTTTCCAGAGGAAGCTGAGGTTCAACAGATGTTTCCATAATTAATATAGCTCTGTATTCCAGAGGAAGCTGAGGTTCAACAGATGTTTCCATAATTAATATAGCTCTGTTTTCCAGAGGAAGCTGAGGTTCAACAGATGTTTCCATAATTAATATAGCTCTGTATTCCAGAGGAAGCTGAGGTTCAACAGATGTTTCCATAATTAATATAGCTCTGTATTCCAGAGGAAGCTGAGGTTCAACAGATGTTTCCATAATTAATATAGCTCTGTATTCCAGAGGAAGCTGAGGTTCAACAGATTTTTCCATAATTAATATAGCTCTGTATTCCAGAGGAAGCTGAGGTTCAACAGATGTTTCCATAATTAATATAGCTCTGTATTCCAGAGGAAGCTGAGGTTCAACAGATGTTTCCATAATTAATATAGCTCTGTATTCCAGAGGAAGCTGAGGTTCATCAGATGTTTCCATAATTAATAGAATGCATTCCAGAGGAAGCTGAGGTTCAACAGATGTTTCCATAATTAATATAGCTCTGTTTTCCAGAGGAAGCTGAGGTTCAACAGATGCTCGCATAATTAATATAGCTCTGTATTCCAGAGGAAGCTTGAGGTTCAACAGATGTTTCCATAATTAATATAGCTCTGTATTCCAGAGGAAGCTGAGGTTCATCAGATGTTTCCATACTAATATAGCTCTGTATTCCAGAGGAAGCTTGAGTCTAAAGGTTCAACAGATGTTTCCATAATTAATATAGCTCTGTTTTCCAGCTGAGGAGGTTTCCATAATTAATATAGCTCTGTATTCCAGGAAGCTGAGGTTCAACAGATGTTTCCATAATTAATATAGCTCTGTATTCCAGAGGAAGCTGAAGTTCAACAGATGTTTCCATAATTAATATAGCTTTGTTTTCCAGAGGAAGCTGAGGTTCAACAGATGTTTCCATAATTAATATAGCTCTGTATTCCAGAGGAAGCTGAGGTTCAACAGATGTTTCCATAATTAATATAGCTCTGTATTCCAGAGGAAGCTGAGGTTCAACAGATGTTTCCATAATTAATATAGCTCTGTATTCCAGAGGAAGCTGAGGTTCAACAGATGTTTCCATAATTAATATAGCTCTGTATTCCAGAGGAAGCTGAGGTTCAACAGATGTTCCATAATTAATATAGCTCTGTATTCCAGAGGAAGCTGAGGTTCATCAGATACCCCATAATTAATATAGCTCTGTTTTCCAGAGGAAGCTGAGGTTCAACAGATGTTTCCATAATTAATATAGCTCTGTTTTCCAGAGGAAGCTGAGGTTCAACAGATGTTTCCATAATTAATATACATTCCAGAGGAAGCTGAGGTTCAAATAGATGTTTCCATAATAATATAGCCTGTATTCCAGAGGAAGCTGAGGTTAAACAGATGTTTCCATAATTAATATAGCTCTGTATTCCAGAGGTTTGAGGCTAACAGATGTTTCCATAATTAATATAGCTCTGTATTCCAGAGGAAGCTGAGGTTCAACAGATGTTTCCATAATTAATATAGCCTGTTTTCCAGAGGAAGCTGAGGGTCAACAGATGTTTCCAAAACACCAGTTCAGAAGGGGTAAAACACTTATTTTTTCAAAATCTTTCTGCTGTCATTTTTTTCCTGAGAGAGATTGTATGCACTACCTAAATTATTCCCTATATAGTGCACTACTTTAGACCAGAGCCCTATTCCCTATATAGTGGTACTAGAGCCTTTAAAGGCCTGGTCTAAGTGGTGCACTATTGACCAGTTCCATTTGGGCCCTATTCCCTATATAGTGCACTACTGGAGACCACGTCTGAAGACTCTGATGCTCTCTATATAGTGCACTACTTAAGACCAGGGAGCCTCCCTAAATGAAACCCTGGTCTTAAGTGTAGTGCACTATGTAGGGACTGGTGTTCCATTTGGGACGAATAAGAGGATACTTTAGACCAGAGTTATTTGAGACACTACTGACAGAGCCTATACTTTCATTACCTATATAGTGATGCTGCTGTATACAGCACTCTGGACCAGTGATACCAAATGTTATGCACTATATAGAATTAGTGTCCATTTGGGAGAAATTGAGTCAGTCTGTCCATTTGTCTGAGGAACTGACTGTCTGGGTAAAAACCACATTCCCTGTACACTGAAGGACCCAGAAACACTGAGCAAAAGTAGGTTATAGGGTTTTGGTTCCAGTCTTCTCTCTCTTTCTCTCTCTGCTTTCTCATCTGCCTCTTCTCTCTCTGCCTCTTCTCTCTGCCTCTTTCTCTTTCTCTCTATCTGCCTCTTTCTCTCTCTGCCTCTTTTCTCTCTGCCTCTTCTCCTCTCTGCCTCCTCTGCCTCTCTTCTCTCTCTGCCTCTCTTTCTCTCTCTGCCTCTCATTCTATCTCTGCTCTGCCTCTCATTCTCTCTCTGAATGTTCCCTCTGCCTCTCCTCTCTCTGCCTCTCTTTCCTCTCTCTGCCTCAGGGGCTCTCTCTGCTCAAATGTCTCTGCCTCTTTAGGGAATCTAGTCTCGTTCTCTCTCTGCCTCTCTTTCTCTCTCTGTCTCTCGTTCTCTCTCTGTCTCGTTTCTCTCTCTGCCTCTCATTCTCTCTCTCTGGGTATCTTTCTCTCTGCCTATTCCCTGCCTACACTGGAAGGACCTCTTCTCTCTCTCTGCCTCTCGTTCTCTCTCTGGGTCTCTGCCTATCTTTTTCTCCTTCTGCCTCTATCTGCCTCTCTTTCTCTCTCTGCCTCTGATTTCTCTCTTTTTCTCTCTGCCCTCGTTCTCTCTCTGCCTCTCTTTCTCCCTCTTTCTCTCTGCCTCTCTCTTCTCTCTCTGCCGTCTTTCTCTCTCTGCCTCTTTTTTTTCTCGCTCTGCCTCTTTCTCTCTCTCTCTCTGCCTCTTTCTCTCTCTGCCTCTTTCTCTCTCTGCCTCTTTTCTCTCTCTGCCTCTGTTCTCTCTCTGCCTCTCTTTCTCTCTCTGCCTCTTCTCTCTCTGCCTCTTTCTCTCTCTGCCACTTTCTCTCTCTGCCTCTTTCTCTCTCTGCCTCTTCTCTCTCTGCCTCTTTCTCTCTCTGCCTCTTTCTCTCTCTGCCTCTTACTCTATATGCCTCTCTTCTCTCTCTCTGCCTCTCGTTCTCTCTCTGCCTCTCTCTGCCTCTTTCTCTCTCTGCCTCTTCTCTCTCTCTCTGCCTCTTTCTCTCTCTGCCTCTCTCTCTCTGCCTCTTTCTCTCTCTGCCTCTTTCTCTCTCTGCCTCTCGTTCTCTCTGCCTCTCTCTCTCTGTCTCTCTTTCTCTATTTGCCTCTCTTCTCTCTCTGCCTCTCTCTCTCTTTCTGCCTCTTTTCTATCTCTGTCTCTCTCTCTCTGCCTCTCTCTCTCTTTTTCCCTCTCTTCGTCCCCTGCTGCGGTGTCTGGACAGGGAAGGGGAGGTTTATAATAGCCTTGTCATATTTGCTAACATTCTGACTGATGGTGAAATTGGGAATGCGTCCCGAATGGCACCCTATTCCCTATATAGTGCACTACTTTAGACCTGAGCCCTATGCCACCCTATTCCCTATATAGTGCACTACTTTAGACCAGAGCCCCACCCTATTCCCTACATAGTGCAACTACTTTAGACCAGAGCCCTATAGCACCTATTCTATAGTGCACTACTTTAGACCAGAGCCCTATAGCACCCTATTCCCTACATAGTGCACTACTTTAGACCAGAGCCCTATGGCACCTATATAGTGCACTACTTTAGACCAGAGAGCCTATGGCACCCTATTCCCTATATAGTGCACTACTTTAGACCAGAGCCTATGGCACCCTATATAGTGCACTACTTTAGACCAGAGCCCTATAGCACCCTATATAGTGCACTATTTAGACCAGAGCCCTATGGCACCCTATTCCCTATAGTGCACTACTTTAGACCAGAGCCCTATGGCACCCTATTCCCTATATAGTGCACTACTTTAGAAGTTAGTGGAGGTAAGGTAATATGCAGGTAGAGTTAGTGACTATGTATAGATGGGGGAAGAGGTTAGTGGAGGTAATATGTAGGTAGAGTTAGTGACTATGTATAGATGGGGTAGAGGTTAGTGGGAGGTAATATGTAGGTAGAGTTAGTGACTATGTATAGATGGGGGTAGAGGTTAGTGGAGGTAATTGATAATATGCAGGTAGAGTTAGTGACTGTGTATAGATGGGGGAACAGGTTAGTGGAGGTAATTGAGGTAATATGCAGGTAGAGTTAGTGACTATGTATAGATGGGGGTAGAGGTTAGTGGAGGTAATATGTAGGTAGAGTTAGTGACTATGTATAGATGGGGGTAGAGGTTAGTGGAGGTAATTGAGGTAATATGTAGGTAGAGCTAGTGACTATGTATAGATGGGGGTAGAGGTTAGTGGAGGTAATTGAGGTAATATGTAGGTAGAGTTAGTGACTATGTATAGATGGGGAAGAGGTTAGTGGAGGTAATTGAGAGTAATATGGAGGCCGTTGTGGAGAGAGACTAGTGAGGCCGTAGTGTATAGATGGGGGAAGAGGGTTAGTGGAGAGTAGACGGGGTGGAGGCCGTTGTGAGAGAGATGTAGGGGCGGAGGCCGCTGTGGGAGAGAGACGGGGCGGAGGCCGTAGTGGAGAGAGACAGAGGTTAGTGACTGTGGAGAGAGACGGGGCGGAGGCCGTTAGAGAGAGACGGGGCGGAGGCCGTAGTGGGAGAGAGACGGGGCGGAGGCCTAGTGGAGAGACGGGGCGGAGGCCGTTAGTGGAGAGAGACGGGCGGAGGCCGGTGGAGAGAGACGGGGCGGAGGCCAGTGGAGAGAGACGGGGCGGAGGCCGTTGTGGAGAGAGACGGGGCGGAGGTTAGTGGGAGAGAGACAGCGGAGGCCGTAGCGGGAGAGAGACGGGCGGAGGCCGTTGTGTGGAGGAGAGGCCTATGAGAGACGGGGCGGAGGCCGTTAGTGGAGAGAGACGGGGCGGAGGCCGTAGTGGAGAGAGACGGGGCGGAGGCCGTAGTGGAGAGAGACGGGGCGGAGGCCGTAGTGGAGAGACGGGGCGGAGGCCGTAGTGAGAGAGACGGGGCGGAGGCCGTAGTGGGAGAGAGACGGGGCGGAGGCCGAGTGGAGAGAGACGGGGCGGAGGCCGTAGCGGAGAGAGACGGGGCGGAGGCCGTTGTGGAGAGAGACGGGGCGGAGGCCGTTGAGTGGAGAGACGGGGCGGAGGCCGTTGTGGAGAGAGACGGGGCGGAGGCCGTTGTGGAGAGAGACGGGGCGGAGGCCGTAGTGGGAGAGACGGGGCGGAGGCCGTTGTGGAGAGAGACGGGGCGGAGGCCGTAGTGAGAGAGACGGGGGAGTCCGGAGGCCGGGAGGCAGTTGTGGAGAGACGCGGAGGCCATTATGGAGAGAGACGGGGCGGAGGCCTTTGGAGAGACGGGGCGAGGCCTAGCGGAGAGACGGGGCGGAGGCCTAGCGGAGAGAGACGGGGCGGAGGCCGTAGCGGAGAGAGACGGGGCGGAGGCCGTTGTGGAGAGAGACGGGGCGGAGGCCGTTGTGGAGAGAGACGGGGCGGAGGCCGTTGTGGAGAGAGAGACGGCGGAGGCCGTACGGGAGAGACGGGGCGGAGGCCGTAGCGGAGAGAGACGGGTATTGTTTTGGAGAGAGACAGGGCGGAGGCCGTTGTGAGAGAGACGGGGCGGAGGCGTAAGGAGAGAGACGGGCGGAGGCCGTTGTGGAAGAGACGGGGCGAGGCCGTAGGGAGAGACGGGGCGGAGGCCGTTTCAGAGAGACGGGTCGGAGGCCTCCAGGAGATCCAGACGGGGCGGATTACCTGGTGAGAGAGACAAAGGGAGGCTTCCTGGTGGAGAGAGATCGGGGCGAGGCCGTAGTGGTCAGACGGGGCGGAGGCCGTCCTACAGGTCAGAGACGGGGCGGAGGCGTTCCTGGTCATAGAGACGGGGCGGAGGCCACTGTGGAGAGAGACGGGGCGGAGGCCATCCTGAGAGAGACGGGGCGGAGGCCGTTCTGGAGAGACGGGGCGGAGGCCCTAGGAGAGAGACGGGGCGGAGGCCGTTTCGGGATATCAGACATCCGAAGAGGCCGTTGTGGGAGAGAGACGGGGCGGAGGCCGTTGTGTGGAGAGAGACAGCCGGATCCTGGTCATAGACGGGGCGTGAGGCCGTTGAGAGAGAGACGGGGCGGATCCTGGTCAGATTATTATCAACCCATCCTGGACGGGGCGGAGGCTATTATCAAGAGACTGGGAGGCCTTTGGAGACACCATCCAACTCATTAGGGTCAAGATCCTGGATTTATTACGGGGCAACCCATCCTGGTCATATTAGAGACGGGGCATCCTGGTCATAGAGATTATCAACCCATCCTGGTCAGATTATTAGGCCATCCTGGTGAGATTCTACGGGGCGGAGGCCGTTTTATCAACCCATCCTGGTCATAGAGATCAACGGATCCACTGGGAGAGACCCATCCGGAGGCCTAGTTATTAGAGACGGGGCGGAGGCCCATCCTGGAGAGAGATTATCAACCCATCCTGGTCATATTAGACGGGGCGGGAGGCCCCAGAGACGGGGCGGAGGCCGTCGGAGAGAGACTGGGCGGATTAGCGTGAGATCAGACGGGGCATCCTGGATTAGAGACGGGGCCCATCCTGGTGGAGAGATTATCAACCCATCCTGGTCAACATTATAAATTATACTTGGTCACATTATCTTCTCCATATCTGGATCATTTTACTCAGCCTCAACTCAGTAATCAGCTAGGTTTATTACCTCCTGCCCGGCACAAATTATCAACCCATCCAATAGGTCATATTAGCTTGTGATCTGAATCAATCCAGGTATTGTTTTTAAAGAAGCTTACTGATCCATGATTCCACTGTCCTGGTCATTTTATCAGTATTTTTGAATGATTTTTTTCAACTTTTCTGTAGAGACCCATCAATGCCATTTCTCTGGTTCATTGGTTTTCATATCAACCCATCCTGGTCCAGAAGACAGGCACAATCCTGGTTATATTATCAACCCATCCTGGTAATATTATCAACCCATCCTGGTCATATTATCAACCCATCCTGGTCATATTATTATCAACCCATCCTGGTCATATTATTATCAACCCATCCTGGTCATATTATCAACCCATCCTGGTCATATTATTATCAACCCATCCTGGTCATGTTATTATCAACCCATCCTGGTCATATTATCAACCCATCCTGGTCATTATTATCAACCCATCCTGGTCATATTATTATCAACCCATCCTGGTCATATTATTATCAACCCATCCTGGTCATATTATCAACCCATCCTGGTCATATTATTATCAACCCATCCTGGTCATATTATCAACAACCCATCCTGGTCGTATTATCAACCCATCCTGGTCATATTATTATCAACCCATCCTGGTCATATTATCAACACATCCTGGTCATAATATTATCAACCCATCCTGGTCATATAATCAACCCATCCTGTTCATATCATCAACCCATCCTGGTCATATTATTATCAACCCATCCTGGTCATATTATCAACCCATCCTGGTCATATTATTATCAACCCATCCTGGTCATATTATTATCAACCCATCCTGGTCATATTATCAACAACCCATCCTGGTCATAATTATCAACCCATCCTGGTCATATTATTATCAACCCATCCTGGTCATATTATCAACACATCCTGGTCATAATATTATCAACCCATCCTGGTCATATAATCAACCCATCCTGTTCATATCATCAACCCATCCTGGTCCTATTATTATCAACCCATCCTGGTCGAATTATCAACCCATCCTGGTCATATTATTATCAACCCATCCTGGTCATATTATCAACCCATCCTGGTAATATTATTATCAACCCATCCTGGTCATGTTATTAACAACCCATCCTGGGCGTATTATCAACCCATCCTGGTCATATTATTAACAACCCATCCTGGTCATGTTATTATCAACCCATCCTGGTCATATTATTAACAACCCATCCTGGTCCTATTATCAACCCATACTGGTTATATTATCAACCCATCCTGGTTGTATTATCAACCCATCCTGGTCGTATTATCAACCCATCCTGGTCATATTATTATCAACCCATCCTGGTCATATTATTATCAACCCATCCTGGTCATATTATTATCAACCCATCCTGGTCATATTATCAACCCATCCTGGTCGTATTATCAACCCGTCCTGGTCCTATTAACAACCCATCCTGGTCCTATTATCAACCCATCCTGGTTATATTATCAACCCATCCTGGTTATATTATCAACCCATCCTGGTTATATTATCAACCCATCCTGGTCATATTATCAACCCATCCTGGTCATATTATCAACCCATCCTGGTCGTATTATCAACCCGTCCTGGTCCTATTAACAACCCATCCTGGTCCTATTATCAACCCATCCTGGTTATATTATCAACCCATCCTGGTTATATTATTATCAACCCATCCTGGTCATATTATCAACCCATCCTGGTTATATTAACAACCCATCCTGGTCATATTATCAACCCATCCTGGTCATATTATCAACCCATCCTGGTCATATTATCATCAACCCATCCTGGTCATATTATTATCAACCCATCCTGGTCATATTATTATTAACCCATCCTGGTCGTATTATCAACCCGTCCTGGTCCTATTAACAACCCATCCTGGTTATATTAACAACCCATCCTGGTCATATTATCAACCCATCCTGGTCATATTATCAACCCATCCTGGTTATATTATTATCAACCCATCCTGGTCATATTATCAACC
Organism: Oncorhynchus keta; assembly: GCF_023373465.1. Taxonomy (NCBI): domain Eukaryota; kingdom Metazoa; phylum Chordata; class Actinopteri; order Salmoniformes; family Salmonidae; genus Oncorhynchus; species Oncorhynchus keta. The sequence goes on from NW_026282806.1 coordinate 13,871, forward strand.
CATCCTGGTTATATTATTAACAACCCATCCTGGTCCTATTATTATCAACCCATCCTGGTCATATTATTATTAACCCATCCTGGTCATATTATTATCAACCCATCCTGGTCATATTATTATCAACCCATCCTGGTCATATTATCAACCCATCCTGGTTATATTATTATCAACCCATCCTGGTCATATTATCAACCCATCCTGGTTATATTATTATCAACCCATCCTGGTTATATTATTATTAACCCATCCTGGTCATATTATTATCAACCCATCCTGGTTATATTATTATCAACCCATCCTGGTCATATTATTATTAACCCATCCTGGTTATATTATTATCAACCCATCCTGGTCATATTATTATCAACCCATCCTGGTCATATTATTATCAACCCATCCTGGTCATATTATTATCAACCCATCCTGGTTATATTATTAACAACCCATCCTGGTTATATTATTATCAACCCATCCTGGTCATATATCCTGGTCAACCCATCCTGGTCATATTATTATCAACCCATCCTGGTCATATTATTATCAACCCATCCTGGTCATATTATTATCAACCCATCCTGGTCATATTATTATCAACCCATCCTGGTCATATTATTATCAACCCATCCTGGTCATATTATTATCAACCCATCCTGGTCATATTATTATCAACCCATCCTGGTCATATTATTATCAACCCATCCTGGTCATATTATTATCAACCCATCCTAGTCATATTATTATCAACCCATCCTGGTCATATTATTATCAACCCATCCTAGTCATATTATTATCAACCCATCCTGGTCATATTATTATCAACCCATCCTGGTCATATTATTATCAACCCATCCTGGTCATATTATCAACCCATCCTGGTCATATTATTATCAACCCATCCTGGTCATATTATTATCAACCCATCCTGGTCATATTATCAACCCATCCTGGTCATATTATTATCAACCCATCCTGGTCATATTATTATCAACCCATCCTGGTCATATTATCAACCCATCCTGGTCATATTATCAACCCATCCTGGTCATATTATTATCAACCCATCCTGGTCATATTATTATCAACCCATCCTGGTCATATTATTATTAACCCATCCTGGTCATATTATTATCAACCCATCCTGGTCATATTATTATCAACCCATCCTGGTTATATTATTATCAACCCATCCTGGTCATATTATTATCAACCCATCCTGGTCATATTATCAACCCATCCTGGTCATATTATCAACCCATCCTGGTTATATTATTATCAACCCATCCTGGTCATATTATTATCAACCCATCCTGGTCATATTATTATCAACCCATCCTGGTCATATTATCAACCCATCCTGGTCATATTATTATCAACCCATCCTGGTTATATTATTATCAACCCATCCTGGTCATATTATTATCAACCCATCCTGGTCATATTATTATCAACCCATCCTGGTCATATTATTATCAACCCATCCTGGTCATATTATTATCAACCCATCCTGGTCATATAATCAACCCATCCTGGTTATATTATCAACCCATCCTGGTCATATTATTATCAACCCATCCTGGTCATGTTATTATCAACCCATCCTGGTCATATTATTATCAACCCATCCTGGTCATATTATTATCAACCCATCCTGGTCATATTATCAACCCATCCTGGTCATATTATTATCAACCCATCCTGGTCATATTATTATCAACCCATCCTGGTCATATTATTATCAACCCATCCTGGTTATATTATCAACCCATCCTGGTCATATTATTATCAACCCATCCTGGTCATATTATTATCAACCCATCCTGGTCATATTATTATCAACCCATCCTGGTCATATTATTATCAACCCATCCTGGTCATATTATCAACCCATCCTGGTCGTATTGGGAGTACTGGAGTTGGGCTTTTGGTGGTAATGGAGGACTGGAGTTGTACTGTGCATTCATATCTCTCTCTCTTTCTTTCTCTCATGATCCCTCTTACAATCCCTCTCTCTCCCCCAGGCCACACCGTCCAAACTGGAGCAGAGGCCTTCATCTTGGTCTCGTAGAAGCATGCCTTCCCCAGGTAAGGACTTGTCTTTGGTCCAGTGAAGACCGCCTATGAAAACACTCCCATTTCATTTACCAAATGGTAGGATTATAATTCCCATCCTTTCCATACCAGCTCTCTATCACCTAGCCTAGATCAGCCAACAGTCTAACACTGTGAGGGCAGCTACTCTCTTTCTCTCCCCTCTCTCTCCCTCTCTCTCTCTCTCTCTCTCTCTCTCTCTCTCTCTCTCTCTCTCTCCCCTTCCTCTCTCTCTCCCTTCCTCTCTCTCTCTCTCTCTCTCTCTCTCTCTCTCTCTCTCCCTTCCTCTCTCTCTCTCTCTCTCTCTCTCTCCTCTTCTCTCTCTCTCTCTCTCTCTCTCTCTCTCTCCCCTTCCTTATCTCTCCCTCTCTCTATCCTCTCTTTCTCTCTCTCTCCCTCCTCTCTCTCTCTCTCTCTCTCTCTCTCTCTCTCTCTCTCTCCCCTTCCTCTATCCACTCTCTTTCTCTCCCCTCTCGTTCTCTCCCCTCTCTTTGTCTTTCTAATTGCCAGTAGTTGTATATTTCAGAGGGAGGTGATGAGAGGAATTACACAGACTCTGTGTGTTCACCTTAACTACTTCTTCTCTCAGATTTGACAGAAGACGGCTTCCGTGCATCTAAGAAGAGGTCTTCAGCCCAGAAGACCAAGAGTTCAGGAAGCAGGAGAGATGGACCATCAGGTAGACAGTGGTCCTTAGAGTCAGGACACAGTCACCCTTAGAGTCAGGACACAGTCATCCTTAGAGTCAGGACACAGTGGTCCTTAGAGTCAGAACACAGTGGTCCTTAGAGTCAGGACACAGTGGTCCTTAGAGTCAGGACACAGTCACCCTTAGAGTCAGGACACAGTCATCCTTAGAGTCAGTCAGGACACAGTCACCCTTAGAGTCAGTCAGGACACAGTCATCCTTAGAGTCAGTCAGGACACAGTCGTCCTTAGAGTCAGTCAGGACACAGTCATCATTAGAGTCAGGACACAGTCACCCTTAGAGTCAGGACACAGTCACCCTTAGAGTCAGGACACAGTCATCAGGACAGGTGTTGTCTGGACCTCACAGTATTATATAGCTGTGTTGTCTGGACCTCACAGTATTATATAGCTGTGTTGTCTGGACCTCACAGTATTATATATCTGTGTTGTCTGGACCTCACAGTATTATATATCTGTGTTGTCTGGACCTCACAGTATTATATATCTGTGTTGTCTGGACCTCACAGTATTATATATCTGTGTTGTCTGGACCTCATCCAGTATTATATATATCTGTCACAGTTGTATGGACACAGTATTATAGAGTCTGTGTTGTCACAGTATTATATATCTGTGTTGTCTGGACCTCACAGTATTATATATCTGTGTTGTCTGGACCTCACAGTATTATATATCTGTGTTGTCTGGACCTCACAGTATTATATATCTGTGTTGTCTGGGCCTCACTGTAGAGTACACAGTATATCTGTGTTGTCTGGGCCTCACAGTATTATATATCTGTGTTGTCTGGGCCTCACAGTGGATTATATATCTGTGTTGTCTGGACCTCACAGTATTATATATCTGTGTTGTCTGGACCTCACAGTATCCTATATATCTGTGTTGTCTGGACCTCACAGTATTATATATCTGTGTTGTCTGGACCTCAGTCAGTATTATATATCTGTGTTGTCTGGACCTCACAGTATTATATATCTGTGTTGTCTGGACCTCACAGTATTATATATCTGTGTTGTCTGGACCTCACAGTATTATATATCTGTGTTGTCTGGGCCTCACAGTATTATATATCTGTGTTGTCTGGGCCTCACAGTATATATATATCTGTATTTGTCACCTCACAGTACACAGTATTATATCTGTGTTGTCAGGACCTCACAGTATTATATATCTGTGTTGTCTGGACCTCACAGTATTATATATCTGTGTTGTCTGGACCTCACAGTATTATATATCTGTGTTGTCTGGACCTCACAGTATTATATATCTGTGTTGTCTGGACTCACAGTATTATATATCTGTGTTGTCTGGCCTCACAGTATTATATATCTGTGTTGTATGGACCTCTCAGTATTATATATCTGTGTTGTATGGACCTCTCAGTATTATATATCTGTGTTGTCTGGACCTCACAGTATTATATATCTGTGTTGTCTGGACCTCACAGTATTATATATCTGTGTTGTCTGGACCTCACAGTATTATATATCTGTGTTATCTGGGCCCTCACAGTATTATATATCTGTGTTGTCTGGGCCTCACAGTATTATATATCTGTATTTGTCTGGGCCTCACAGTATTATATATCTGTGTTGTCTGGACCTCACAGTATTATATATCTGTGTTGTCGGGACCTCACAGTATTATATATCTGTGTTGTCTGGACCTCACAGTATTATATATCTGTGTTGTCTGACCTCACAGTATTATATATCTGTGTTGTCTGGACCTCACAGTATTATATATCTGTGTTGTCTGGACCTCTACAGTATTATATATCTGTGTTGTCTGGACCTCACAGTATTATATATCTGTGTTGTCTGGACCTCACAGTATTATATATCTGTGTTGTCTGGACCTCACAGTGTTATATATCTGTGTTGTCTGGACCTCACAGTATTATATATCTGTGTTGTCTGGACCTCACAGTATTATATATCTGTGTTGTCTGGACCTCACAGTAATATATATCTGTGTTGTCTGGACCTCACAGTGTTATATATCTGTGTTGTCTCAGGCATCACAGTATTATATATCTGTGTTGTCTGGACCTCACAGTGTTATATATCTGTGTTGTCTGGACCTCACAGTGTTATATATCTGTGTTGTGCAATGTATATATGTGTTGTCTGGACCTCACAGTGTTATATATCTGTGTTGTCTGGACCTCACAGTATTATATATCTGTGTTGTCTGGACCTCACAGTGTTATATATCTGTGTCTGGACCTAGTGTTATATCTGTGTTGTCTGGACCTCACAGTGTTATATATCTGTGTTGTCTGGACCTCACGTGTTATTATATATCTGTGTTGTCTGGACCTCACAGTATATATATCTGTGTTGTCTGGACCTCACAGTATTATATATCTGTGTTGTCTGGACCTCACAGTATTTATATCTGTGTTGTCTGGACCTCACAGTATTATATATCTGTGTTGTCTGGACCTCACAGTATTATATATCTGTGTTGTCTGGACCTCACAGTATTATATATCTGTGTTGTCTGGACCTCACAGTATTATATATCTGTGTTGTCTGGACCTCACAGTATTATATATCTGTGTTGTCTGGACCTCACAGTATTATATATCATAACTCTATTTCTTTCCTTTTCCTCTTTGCTCTGTCTGTGTCTCTGTCTGTGTGTCTCTGTCTGTGTGTCTCTGTCTGTGTGTCTCTGTCTGTGTGTGTGTTGTGTCTTCCTGTGCTGTGCCATACACTTTGTCACACTCAGAGGCCAGCAGTGCCTACAGAGAGGTTCTGGACATGCAGAAGGAGATGGTTCGGTCTTTAACAGAGCAGAACCAGGCCCTGGGGGCAGACAGGAGGGTGCTGGAGCAGAGGTGTACAGAACAGAGCCTGCAGCTGCAGAGGGCCACCAGAGGGTCCAGAGTCTGGAGCGGGAACTCAGCAAGGCCCTGTCCCTACAGCAGGTGGGGTGGATGCTGGGGGGTGAGGGGGCAGAGGAAGAGGACCTGGGTGGGGGTGGAAGGGAGGATAAGGGAAAAACCCTGGGGCCGTGAGAGACTGGGGGCCGTGAGAGACTGGGGGCCCGTGAGGGACAGGAGAGACTGGGGTCCGTGAGAGACTGGGGGCCGTGAGACTGGGGGCGTGAGAGAGACTGGGGGCCGTGAGAGACGGGAGGAGACTGGGGGCCGTGAGAGACTGGAGAGACTGGGGGCCGTGAGAGACGGGAGAGACTGGGGGCCGTGAGAGACGGGAGAGACTGGGGGCCGTGGAGGGACGGGAGAGACTGGGGGCCGTGAGAGACGGGAGAGACTGGGAGCCGTGAGAGACGGGAGAGACTGGGGACCGTGAGGGACGGGAGAGACTGGGGGCTGTGAGAGACTGGGAGCCGTGAGAGACTGGGGGCCGTGAGAGACTGGAGGAGAGGAGGGGAGAAATTGGGGTCCGTGAGAGACTGGGGTCCGTGAGAGACTGGGGGCCGTGAGAGACTGGGGTCCGTGAGAAATTGGGGTCCGTGAGAGACTGGGTTCCGTGAGAGACTAGGGCCGTGAGAGACTGGGGTCCGGGAGAGACTGGGGGCCGTGAGAGACTGGGGTCCGTGATAGACTGGGGGCCGTGAGAGACTGGGGGCCGTGAGAGACTGGGGTCCGTGAGAGACTGGGGTCCGTGAGAGACTGGGGCCGTGGAGAGACTGGGGGAGGAGGGGATAGACTGGGGGGAGGAGGCGAGAGACTGGGGTCTGTGAGAGACTGGGGTCTGTGAGAGACTGGGGTCTGTGAGAGACTGGGGTCTGTGAGAGACTGGGGTCTGTGAGAGACTGGGGTCCGTGAGAGACTGGGGTCCGTGAGAGACTGGGGGCCGTGAGAGCCTGGGGGCTGTGAGAGACGGGGAGAGACTGGGGCCGTGAGGGACGGAGAGACTGGGGGCCGTGAGGACGAGGAGAGACTGGGAGCCGTGAGGGACGAGAGAGCCTGGGGGCCGTGAGAGACGGGAGAGACTGGGGGCCGTGAGAGACTGGAGAGACTGGGGGCCGTGAGAGACGGGAGAGACTGGGGGCCGTGAGAGACGGGAGAGACTGGGGGCCGTGAGAGACTGGGGGAGGAGGGGATAGACTGGGGGAGGAAGCGAGAGACTGGGGTCTGTGTGAGACTGGGGTCTGTGAGAGACTGGGGTCTGTGAGAGACTGGGGTCCGTGAGAGACTGGGGTCCGTGAGAGACTGGGGTCCGTGAGAGACTGGGGGCCGTGAGAGACTGAGGGCTGTGAGGGACGGGAGAGACTGGGGCCGTGAGGGACAGGAGAGACTGGGGGCCGTGAGAGACGGGAGAGACTGGAGAGGCCGTGAGAGACGGGGAGAGACTGGGGGCCGTGAGGGATGGGAGAGACTGGGGGCCGTGGAGAGACTGGGGGCCGTGAGAGACTGGGGGCCGTGAGAGACTGGAGGAGGAGGGGAGAAATGGGGTCCGTGAGAGACTGGGGTCCGTGAGAGACTGGGGCCGTGAGAGACTGGGGTCCGTGGAGAAATTGGGGTCTGTGAGAGACTGGGTTCCGTGAGAGACTGGGGGCCGTGAGAGACTGAGGGCTGTGAGAGGACGGGAGAGACTGGGGGCCGTGAGGGACGGGAGAGACTGGGGGCCGTGAGGGACGGGAGAGACTGGGGCCGGGAGAGATGGGAGAGACTTGGGGCCGTGAGGGATGGGAGGAGGAGGGAGATATTGGGGTCCGTGAGAGACTGGGGTCCGTGAGAGACTTGGGGCCGTGAGAGACTGGGGGCCGTGAGAGACTGAGGGCTGTGAGGACGTGAGAGACTGGGGGCCGTGAGAGACTGGGGCCGTGAGAGACTGGGGGCAGTGAGAGACTGGGGGGAGGAAGCGAGAGACTGGGGTCTGCGAGAGACTGGGGTCTGCGAGAGACTGGGGTCTGCGAGAGACTGGGGTCTGCGAGAGATTGGGGTCTGTGAGAGACTGGGGTCCGTGAGAGACTGGGGGCCGTGAGAGACTGGGGGCCGTGAGAGACTGGGGGCCGGGAGAGACTGAGGGGCCGTGAGGGACGGAGGGACGGGAGACTGGGGGCCGGGAGAGACTTGGGGCTGTGAGGGATGGGAGGGGGAGAAATTGGGGTCTGTGAGAGACTGGGGTCCGTGAGAGACTGGGGGCCGTGAGAGACTGGGGGCCGTGGAGAGACTGGGGGCCAGTCGGGAGAGACTGAGGGCCGTGAGGGACGGGAGAGACTGGGAGCCGTGGAGGGACGGGAGAGACTGGGGGCCGTGAGAGACTGGGGCCGGGAGAGACTTGGGGGAGGAGGCAAGAGACTGGGGTCCGTGAGAGACTGGGGGCTGTGGGCTGTGAGAGACAGGAGGGGAGGAGGGAGAGACTAGGGGCCGAGAGAGACTGGGGGCCGTGAGAGACTGGAGGCCGTGAGAGACTGGGGTGGAGGAGGGAGAGACTGGGGGCCGTGAGAGACTGGGTAGGGGAGTGGAGAGACTCGTGTTCTGCATTGTACTTCCTGTGTGGACCAGACACTGACTGTAGCTCCCCTGTAGGTGAACAGGCAGAGCTGCTGAGTCTGAGGCAGCAAGCCCAGGAGGTGGTCGACGAGAACGACAGCCTGAAGATGACCGTCCATCGCCTCAACGTGGAGCTCAGCCGCTACCAGACACGCTTCAGACCCCTGAGCAAAGAAGAGGTAACTATAACTACCCTAACTATAACTACCCTAACTATACCTACCCTAACTATAACTACCCTAACTATAACTACCCTAACTATAACTACCCTAACTATAACTACCCTAACTATACCTACCCTAACTATAACTACCCTAACTATACCTACCCTAACTATAACTATAACTACCCTAACTATACCTACCCTAACTATAACTACCCTAACTATACCTACCCTAACTATAACTACCCTAACTATAACTATAACTACCCTAACTATAACTACCCTAACTATAACTACCCTAACTATACCTACCCTAACTATATAACTATACCTACCATAACTATAACTACCCTAACTATAACTATAACTACCCTAACTATACCTACCCTAACTATATCTACCCTAACTATATAACTATACCTACCATAACTATAACTACCCTAACTATAACTATAACTACCCTAACTATAACTACTCTAACTATAACTATACCTACCCTAACTATAACTACCCTAACTATAACTACCCTAACTATAACTACCATAACCATAACCACCCTAACTATAACTACCCTAACTATAACTACCCTAACTATAACTACCCTCACTATAACTACCCTCACTATAACTACCCTAACTCTAACTATACCTACCCTAACTATAACTACCCTAACTATAACTACCCTAACTATAACTACCCTAACTATAACTACCCTAACTATAACTACCCTAACTATAACTATACCTACCAGACAGCCCTGGGCAAGAAGAGGTACATTTACATTTAACATTTAAGTCATTTAGCAGACGCTCTTATCCAGAGCGACTTACAAATTGGTGCATTCACCTTATGACATCCAGTAGAACAGTCACTTTACAATAGTGCATCTAAATCTTTTAGGGGGGGGGGTGAGAAGGATTACTCTATCCTATCCTAGGTATTCCTTAAAGAGGTGGGGTTTCAGGTGTCTCCGGAAGGTGGTGATTGACTCCGCTGTCCTGGCGTCGTGAGGGAGTTTGTTCCACCAATACCTATAACTACCCTTACTATAACTACCCTAACTATAACTACCCTAACTATAACTACCTAACTATAACTACCCTAACTATAACTACCCTAACTATAACTACCTCACTATACTACTACCTATCCTACCTCACTATAACTACCCTAACTATAACTACCCTAACTATAACTACCCTTACTATAACTACCCTTACTATACCTACCCTTACTATACCTACCCTAACTATACCTACCCTCACTATAACTACCCTAACTATAACTACCCTAACTATAACTACCCTAACTATAACTACCCTTACTATACCTACCCTAACTATACCTACCCTAACTATACCTACCCTAACTATAACTACCCTAACTATAACTACCCTAACTATAACTACCCTAACTATAACTATACCCCTAACTATAACTATAACTACCCTAACTATAACTATACCTACCCTAATTATAACTACCCTAACTATACCTACCCTCACTATAACTACCCTAACTATAACTACCCTAACTATAACTATACCTACCCTAACTATAACTACCCTAACTATAACTATAACTACCAGACAGCCCTGGGCAAAGAAGAGGTATCTATAACTACCCTAACTATAACTACCCTAACTATAACTACCCTTACTATACCTACCCTCACTATAACTACCCTAACTATAACTACCCTAACTATAATGTGGTTCTGGATGTATTGATGTACTGTAGTAATGTGGTTGTGGATGTATAGATGTACTGTAGTAATGTGGTTCTGGATGTATTGATGTACTGTAGTAATGTGGTTCTGGATGTATAGATGTACTGTAGTAATGTGGTTCTGGATGTATTGA
>NW_026282807.1:0-42348 GCF_023373465.1 Oncorhynchus keta
CTTCTGAGGACCCTTACCTGGTCTCACACACACAGGGAATTAAACCAACACGTATCCAGGGTTAACAGGACCGACAACAAAGGTTTTTTCTCAGTTGGTTTAATCTATAAACAACAGGTTAGTTGATAATGTCATTGTTTTGTGAGGATTCTCAATCAAATCACATTTATTCATAAGGTCCCTTTTCACATCAGCATTTGACAAAAAAAACACTGCGTTTACACTGGCAGCTCAATTCTGATATTTCGCCCAATTATTGGACAAAAGACTTGATCTGATTGGTCAAAAGACTTGATCTGATTGGTCAAAAGTCTTGATCTGATTGGTCAAAAGACCAAATCAGACGGAGCATGTCAAAGTGCTTTACTGTAATCCGGCCTGGTAACTATAGTTACCTGGACCATAAAGACCTGCAGTACACTGTCAACACTATAGTTACCTGGACCATAAAGACCTGCAGTACACTGTCAACACTATAGTTACCTGGCCCATAAAGACCTGCAGTACACTGTCAACACTATAGTTACCTGGCCCATAAAGACCTGCAGTACACTGTCAACACTATAGTTACCTGGCCCATAAAGACCTGCAGTACACTGTCAACACTATAGTTACCTGGCCCATAAAGACCTGCAGTACACTGTCAACACTATAGTTACCTGGACCATAAAGACCAGCAGTACACTGTCAACACTATAGTTACCTGTGCCCATAAAGACCTGCAAGTACACTGTCAACACTATAGTTACCTGGACCATAAAGACCTGCAAGTACACTGTCAACACTATAGTTACCTGGCCCATAAAGACCTGCAGTACACTGTCAACACTATAGTTACCTGTGATGACACAGACCTGCAGTACACTGTCAACACTATAGTTACCTGGACCATAAAGACCTGCAGTACACTGTCAACACTATAGTTACCTGTAATGACACAGACCTGCAGTACACTGTCAACACTATAGTTACCTGGACCATAAAGACCTGCAGTACACTGTCAACACTATAGTTACCTGTAATGACACAGACCAGCAGTACACTGTCAACACTATAGTTACCTGGCCCATAAAGACCTGCAAGTACACTGTCAACACTATAGTTACCTGGACCATAAAGACCTGCAGTACACTGTCAACACTATAGTTACCTGGCCCATAAAGACCTGCAGTACACTGTCAACACTATAGTTACCTGTGATGACACAGACCTGCAGTACACTGTCAACACTATAGTTACCTGGACCATAAAGACCTGCAGTACACTGTCAACACTATAGTTACCTGGACCATAAAGACCTGCAATACACTGTCAACACTATAGTTACCTGGACCATAAAGACCTGCAGTACACTGTCAACACTATAGTTACCTGTAATGACACAGACCAGCAGTACACTGTCAACACTATAGTTACCTGTGATGACACAGACCTGCAGCACACTGTCAACACTATAGTTACCTGTAATGACACAGACCAGCAGTACACTGTCAACACTATAGTTACCTGACCATAAAGACCTGCAATACACTGTCAACACTATAGTTACCTGGACCATAAAGACCAGCAGTACACTGTCAACACTATAGTTACCTGGACCATAAAGACCTGCAGTACACTGTCAACACTATAGTTACCTGGACCATAAAGACCTGCAGTACACTGTCAACACTATAGTTACCTGTAATGACACAGACCAGCAGTACACTGTCAACACTATAGTTACCTGGACCATAAAGACCTGCAGTACACTGTCAACACTATAGTTACCTGTAATGACACAGACCTGCAGTACACTGTCAACACTATAGTTACCTGGACCATAAAGACCTGCAGTACACTGTCAACACTATAGTTACCTGGACCATAAAGACCTGCAGTACACTGTCAACACTATAGTTACCTGGCCCATAAAGACCTGCAGTACACTGTCAACACTATAGTTACCTGTAATGACACAGACCAGCAGTACACTGTCAACACTATAGTTACCTGTGATGACACAGACCTGCAGTACACTGTCAACACTATAGTTACCTGTAATGACACAGACCAGCAGTACACTGTCAACACTATAGTTACCTGGCCCATAAAGACCTGCAGTACACTGTCAACACTATAGTTACCTGGCCCATAAAGACCTGCAGTACACTGTCAACACTATAGTTACCTGGCCCATAAAGACCTGCAGTACACTGTCAACACTATAGTTACCTGGACCATAAAGACCTGCAGTACACTGTCAACACTATAGTTACCTGGACCATAAAGACCAGCAGTACACTGTCAACACTATAGTTACCTGTGACCATAAAGACCTGCAAGTACACTGTCAACACTATAGTTACCTGGACCATAAAGACCTGCAGTACACTGTCAACACTATAGTTACCTGCCCATAAAGACCAGCAGTACACTGTCAACACTATAGTTACCTGTGATGACACAGACCTGCAGCACACTGTCAACACTATAGTTACCTGGACCATAAAGACCTGCAGTACACTGTCAACACTATAGTTACCTGTAATGACACAGACCAGCAGTACACTGTCAACACTATAGTTACCTGGCCCATAAAGACCTGCAGTACACTGTCAACACTATAGTTACCTGGCCCATAAAGACCTGCAGTACACTGTCAACACTATAGTTACCTGGCCCATAAAGACCTGCAGTACACTGTCAACACTATAGTTACCTGGCCCATAAAGACCTGCAGTACACTGTCAACACTATAGTTACCTGGACCATAAAGACCTGCAGTACACTGTCAACACTATAGTTACCTGGACCATAAAGACCTGCAGTACACTGTCAACACTATAGTTACCTGTGATGACACAGACCTGCAGTACACTGTCAACACTATAGTTACCTGGCCCATAAAGACCTGCAAGTACACTGTCAACACTATAGTTACCTGGACCATAAAGACCTGCAAGTACACTGTCAACACTATAGTTACCTGGACCATAAAGACCTGCAGTACACTGTCAACACTATAGTTACCTGTGACCACAAAGACCTGCAGTACACTGTCAACATTATAGTTACCTGGACCATAAAGACCTGCAGTACACTGTCAACACTATAGTTACCTGTAATCACACAGACCAGCAGTACACTGTCAACACTATAGTTACCTGGACCATAAAGACCTGCAGTACACTGTCAACACTATAGTTACCTGTGACGACACAGACCTGCAGTACACTGTCAACACTATAGTTACCTGGCCCATAAAGACCTGCAAGTACACTGTCAACACTATAGTTACCTGGACCATAAAGACCTGCAGTACACTGTCAACACTATAGTTACCTGGCCCATAAAGACCTGCAGTACACTGTCAACACTATAGTTACCTGTGATGACACAGACCTGCAGTACACTGTCAACACTATAGTTACCTGGACCATAAAGACCTGCAGTACACTGTCAACACTATAGTTACCTGTAATGACACAGACCAGCAGTACACTGTCAACACTATAGTTACCTGGACCATAAAGACCTGCAATACACTGTCAACACTATAGTTACCTGGACCATAAAGACCTGCAGTACACTGTCAACACTATAGTTACCTGTAATGACACAGACCAGCAGTACACTGTCAACACTATAGTTACCTGTGATGACACAGACCTGCAGCACACTGTCAACACTATAGTTACCTGTAATGACACAGACCAGCAGTACACTGTCAACACTATAGTTACCTGGACCATAAAGACCTGCAATACACTGTCAACACTATAGTTACCTGGACCATAAAGACCAGCAGTACACTGTCAACACTATAGTTACCTGGACCATAAAGACCTGCAGTACACTGTCAACACTATAGTTACCTGGACCATAAAGACCTGCAGTACACTGTCAACACTATAGTTACCTGTAATGACACAGACCAGCAGTACACTGTCAACACTATAGTTACCTGGACCATAAAGACCTGCAGTACACTGTCAACACTATAGTTACCTGTAATGACACAGACCTGCAGTACACTGTCAACACTATAGTTACCTGGACCATAAAGACCTGCAGTACACTGTCAACACTATAGTTACCTGTACCATAAAGACCTGCAGAACACTGTCAACACTATAGTTACCTGGCCCATAAAGACCTGCAGTACACTGTCAACACTATAGTTACCTGTAATGACACAGACCAGCAGTACACTGTCAACACTATAGTTACCTGTGATGACACAGACCTGCAGTACACTGTCAACACTATAGTTACCTGTAATGACACAGACCAGCAGTACACTGTCAACACTATAGTTACCTGGCCCATAAAGACCTGCAGTACACTGTCAACACTATAGTGGCCCATAAAGACCTGCAGTACACTGTCAACACTATAGTTACCTGGCCCATAAAGACCTGCAGTACACTGTCAACACTATAGTTACCTGTAATGACACAGACCAGCAGTACACTGTCAACACTATAGTTACCTGGCCCATAAAGACCTGCAGTACACTGTCAACACTATAGTAACCTGGACCATAAAGACCTGCAGTACACTGTCAACACTATAGTTACCTGGACCATAAAGACCTGCAGTACACTGTCAACACTATAGTTACCTGTGACCACACAGACCTGCAGTACACTGTCAACACTATAGTTACCTGGACCATAAAGACCTGCAGTACACTGTCAACACTATAGTTACCTGTAATGACACAGACCTGCAGTACACTGTCAACACTATAGTTACCTGGACCATAAAGACCTGCAGTACACTGTCAACACTATAGTTACCTGTAATGACACAGACCAGCAGTACACTGTCAACACTATAGTTACCTGGCCCATAAAGACCTGCAGTACACTGTCAACACTATAGTTACCTGGACCATAAAGACCTGCAGTACACTGTCAACACTATAGTTACCTGACCATAAAGACCTGCAGTACACTGTCAACACTATAGTTACTGTGATGACACAGTGCAGTACACTGTCAACACTATAGTTACCTGGACCATAAAGACCTGCAGTACACTGTCAACACTATAGTTACCTGTAATGACACAGACCAGCAGTACACTGTCAACACTATAGTTACCTGGACCATAAAGACCTGCAATACACTGTCAACACTATAGTTACCTGGACCATAAAGACCTGCAGTACACTGTCAACACTATAGTTACCTGCCCATAAAGACCTGCAGTACACTGTCAACACTATAGTTACCTGTAATGACACAGACCAGCAGTACACTGTCAACACTATAGTTACCTGTGATGACACAGACCTGCAGTACACTGTCAACACTATAGTTACCTGTAATGACACAGACCAGCAGTACACTGTCAACACTATAGTTACCTGGCCCATAAAGACCTGCAGTACACTGTCAACACTATAGTTACCTGGCCCATAAAGACCTGCAGTACACTGTCAACACTATAGTTACCTGGCCCATAAAGACCTGCAGTACACTGTCAACACTATAGTTACCTGTAATGACACAGACCAGCAGTACACTGTCAACACTATAGTTACCTGGCCCATAAAGACCTGCAAGTACACTGTCAACACTATAGTTACCTGGACCATAAAGACCTGCAGTACACTGTCAACACTATAGTTACCTGGCCCATAAAGACCTGCAGTACACTGTCAACACTATAGTTACCTGTGACCACACAGACCTGCAGTACACTGTCAACACTATAGTTACCTGGACCATAAAGACCTGCAGTACACTGTCAACACTATAGTTACCTGTAATGACACAGACCTGCAGTACACTGTCAACACTATAGTTACCTGGACCATAAAGACCTGCAGTACACTGTCAACACTATAGTTACCTGTAATGACACAGACCAGCAGTACACTGTCAACACTATAGTTACCTGGCCCATAAAGACCTGCAGTACACTGTCAACACTATAGTTACCTGGACCATAAAGACCTGCAGCACACTGTCAACACTATAGTTACCTGGACCATAAAGACCTGCAGTACACTGTCAACACTATAGTTACCTGTGATGACACAGACCAGCAGTACACTGTCAACACTATAGTTACCTGGACCATAAAGACCTGCAGTACACTGTCAACACTATAGTTACCTGTAATGACACAGACCTGCAGTACACTGTCAACACTATAGTTACCTGGACCATAAAGACCTGCAAGTACACTGTCAACACTATAGTTACCTGGACCATAAAGACCTGCAGTACACTGTCAACACTATAGTTACCTGTAATGACACAGACCAGCAGTACACTGTCAACACTATAGTTACCTGTGATGACACAGACCTGCAGTACACTGTCAACACTATAGTTACCTGTAATGACACAGACCAGCAGTACACTGTCAACACTATAGTTACCTGGACCATAAAGACCTGCAATACACTGTCAACACTATAGTTACCTGGACCATAAAGACCAGCAGTACACTGTCAACACTATAGTGACCTGGACCATAAAGACCTGCAGTACACTGTCAACACTATAGTTACCTGTACCATAAAGACCTGGAGTACACTGTCAACACTATAGTTACCTGTAATGACACAAACCAGCAGTACACTGTCAACACTATAGTGACCTGGACCATAAAGACCTGCAGTACACTGTCAACACTATAGTTACCTGTAATGACACAGACCAGCAGTACACTGTCAACACTATAGTTACCTGGACCATAAAGACCTGCAGTACACTGTCAACACTATAGTTACCTGGACCATAAAGACCTGCAGTACACTGTCAACACTATAGTTACCTGGCCCATAAAGACCTGCAGTACACTGTCAACACTATAGTTACCTGTAATGACACAGACCAGCAGTACACTGTCAACACTATAGTTACCTGTGATGACACAGACCTGCAGTACACTGTCAACACTATAGTTACCTGTAATGACACAGACCAGCAGTACACTGTCAACACTATAGTTACCTGGCCCATAAAGACCTGCAGTACACTGTCAACACTATAGTTACCTGGCCCATAAAGACCTGCAGTACACTGTCAACACTATAGTTACCTGGCCCATAAAGACCTGCAGTACACTGTCAACACTATAGTTACCTGTAATGACACAGACCAGCAGTACACTGTCAACACTATAGTTACCTGGCCCATAAAGACCTGCAAGTACACTGTCAACACTATAGTTACCTGACCATAAAGACCTGCAGTACACTGTCAACACTATAGTTACCTGGCCCATAAAGACCTGCAGTACACTGTCAACACTATAGTTACCTGTGATGACACAGACCTGCAGTACACTGTCAACACTATAGTTACCTGGACCATAAAGACCTGCAGTACACTGTCAACACTATAGTTACCTGTGATGACACAGACCAGCAGTACACTGTCAACACTATAGTTACCTGGACCATAAAGACCTGCAGTACACTGTCAACACTATAGTTACCTGTAATGACACAGACCTGCAGTACACTGTCAACACTATAGTTACCTGGACCATAAAGACCTGCAAGTACACTGTCAACACTATAGTTACCTGGACCATAAAGACCTGCAGTACACTGTCAACACTATAGTTACCTGGACCATAAAGACCTGCAGCACACTGTCAACACTATAGTTACCTGGACCATAAAGACCTGCAGTACACTGTCAACACTATAGTTACCTGTGATGACACAGACCAGCAGTACACTGTCAACACTATAGTTAGACCATAAAGACCTGCAGTACACTGTCAACACTATAGTTACCTGGACCATAAAGACCTGCAGTACACTGTCAACACTATAGTTACCTGTAATGACACAGACCAGCAGTACACTGTCAACACTATAGTTACCTGTGATGACACAGACCTGCAGTACACTGTCAACACTATAGTTACCTGTAATGACACAGACCAGCAGTACACTGTCAACACTATAGTTACCTGGACCATAAAGACCTGCAATACACTGTCAACACTATAGTTACCTGGACCATAAAGACCAGCAGTACACTGTCAACACTATAGTTACCTGGACCATAAAGACCTGCAGTACACTGTCAACACTATAGTTACCTGTAATGACACAGACCTGCAGTACACTGTCAACACTATAGTTACCTGTAATGACACAGACCTGCAGCACACTGTCAACACTATAGTTACCTGGACCATAAAGACCTGCAGTAGACTGTCAACACTATAGTTACCTGTGATGACACAGACCAGCAGTACACTGTCAACACTATAGTTACCTGGCCCATAAAGACCTGCAGTACACTGTCAACACTATAGTTACCTGGACCATAAAGACCAGCAGTACACTGTCAACACTATAGTGACCTGGACCATAAAGACCTGCAGTACACTGTCAACACTATAGTTACCTGGACCATAAAGACCTGCAGTAGACTGTCAACACTATAGTTACCTGTGATGACACAGACCAGCAGTACACTGTCAACACTATAGTTACCTGGCCCATAAAGACCTGCAAGTACACTGTCAACACTATAGTTACCTGGACCATAAAGACCTGCAGTACACTGTCAACACTATAGTTACCTGGCCCATAAAGACCTGCAGTACACTGTCAACACTATAGTTACCTGTGATGACACAGACCTGCAGTACACTGTCAACACTATAGTTACCTGACCATAAAGACCTGCAGTACACTGTCAACACTATAGTTACCTGACACAGACCAGCAGTACACTGTCAACACTATAGTTACCTTACCTGTAATGACACAGACCAGCAGTACACTGTCAACACTATAGTTACCTGTAATGACACAGACCAGCAGTACACTGTCAACACTATAGTTACCTGTGATGACACAGACCTGCAGTACACTGTCAACACTATAGTTACCTGTAATGACACAGACCAGCAGTACACTGTCAACACTATAGTTACCTGGACCATAAAGACCTGCAATACACTGTCAACACTATAGTTACCTGGACCATAAAGACCAGCAGTACACTGTCAACACTATAGTTACCTGGACCATAAAGACCTGCAGTACACTGTCAACACTATAGTTACCTGGCCCATAAAGACCTGCAGTACACTGTCAACACTATAGTTACCTGTAATGACACAGACCAGCAGTACACTGTCAACACTATAGTTACCTGGACCATAAAGACCTGCAGTACACTGTCAACACTATAGTTACCTGTAATGACACAGACCAGCAGTACACTGTCAACACTATAGTTTGGCCCATAAAGACCTGCAGGACCATAAAGACCTGCAGTACACTGTCAACACTATAGTTACCTGGACCATAAAGACCTGCAGTACACTGTCAACACTATAGTTACCTGCCCATAAAGACCTGCAGTACACTGTCAACACTATAGTTACCTGTAATGACACAGACCAGCAGTACACTGTCAACACTATAGTTACCTGTGATGACACAGACCAGCAGTACACTGTCAACACTATAGTTACCTGTAATGACACAGACCAGCAGTACACTGTCAACACTATAGTTACCTGGACCATAAAGACCTGCAGTACACTGTCAACACTATAGTGACCTGGACCATAAAGACCTGCAGTACACTGTCAACACTATAGTTACCTGGACCATAAAGACCTGCAGTACACTGTCAACACTATAGTTACCTGTAATGACACAGACCAGCAGTACACTGTCAACACTATAGTTACCTGACCACACAGACCAGCAGTACACTGTCAACACTATAGTTACCTGTAATGACACAGACCAGCAGTACACTGTCAACACTATAGTTACCTGTGATGACACAGACCAGCAGTACACTGTCAACATTCAGTTACCACTAAAGACCTGCAGTACACTGTCAACACTACAGTTACCTGTAATGACACAGACCAGCAGTACACTGTCAACACTATAGTTACCTGGACCATAAAGACCTGCAGTACACTGTCAACACTATAGTTACCTGACCATAAAGACCAGCAGTACACTGTCAACACTATAGTTACCTGGACCATAAAGACCTGCAGTACACTGTCAACACTATAGTTACCTGGCCCATAAAGACCTGCAGTACACTGTCAACACTATAGTTACCTGTAATGACACAGACCAGCAGTACACTGTCAACACTATAGTTACCTGGACCATAAAGACCTGCAGTACACTGTCAACACTATAGTTACCTGTAATGACACAGACCAGCAGTACACTGTCAACACTATAGTTACCTGGCTGCAGTACACTTTCAACACTATAGTTACCTGTAATGACCAGACCAGCAGTACACTGTCAACACTATAGTTACCTGGACCATAAAGACCTGCAATACACTGTCAACACTATAGTTACCTGGACCATAAAGACCAGCAGTACACTGTCAACACTATAGTTACCTGGACCATAAAGACCTGCAGTACACTGTCAACACTATAGTTACCTGGCCCATAAAGACCTGCAGTACACTGTCAACACTATAGTTACCTGTAATGACACAGACCTGCAGCACACTGTCAACACTATAGTTACCTGGACCATAAAGACCTGCAGTAGACTGTCAACACTATAGTTACCTGTGATGACACAGACCAGCAGTACACTGTCAACACTATAGTTACCTGGCCCATAAAGACCTGCAGTACACTGTCAACACTATAGTTACCTGGACCATAAAGACCAGCAGTACACTGTCAACACTATAGTGACCTGGACCATAAAGACCTGCAGTACACTGTCAACACTATAGTTACCTGGCCCATAAAGACCTGCAGTACACTGTCAACACTATAGTTACCTGTAATGACACAGACCAGCAGTACACTGTCAACACTATAGTTACCTGGCCCATAAAGACTATACACTGTCAACACTATAGTTACCTGGACCATAAAGACCTGCAGTACACTGTCAACACTATAGTTACCTGGCCCATAAAGACCTGCAGTACACTGTCAACACTATAGTTACCTGTGATGACACAGACCTGCAGTACACTGTCAACACTATAGTTACCTGGACCATAAAGACCTGCAGTACACTGTCAACACTATAGTTACCTGTAATGACACAGACCAGCAGTACACTGTCAACACTATAGTTACCTGGACCATAAAGACCTGCAATACACTGTCAACACTATAGTTACCTGGACCATAAAGACCTGCAGTACACTGTCAACACTATAGTTACCTGTAATGACACAGACCAGCAGTACACTGTCAACACTATAGTTACCTGTGATGACACAGACCTGCAGTACACTGTCAACACTATAGTTACCTGTAATGACACAGACCAGCAGTACACTGTCAACACTATAGTTACCTGGACCATAAAGACCTGCAATACACTGTCAACACTATAGTTACCTGGACCATAAAGACCAGCAGTACACTGTCAACACTATAGTTACCTGGACCATAAAGACCTGCAGTACACTGTCAACACTATAGTTACCTGCCCATAAAGACCTGCCCACTGTCAACACTATAGTTACCTGTAATGACACAGACCAGCAGTACACTGTCAACACAGTTACCTGGACCATAAAGACTATAGTTACCTAGTTACCTGTAATGACACAGACCAGCAGTACACTGTCAACACTATAGTTACCTGGCCCATAAAGACCTGCAGTACACTGTCAACACTATAGTTACCTGGACCATAAAGACCTGCAGTACACTGTCAACACTATAGTTACCTGGACCATAAAGACCTGCAGTACACTGTCAACACTATAGTTACCTGGCCCATAAAGACCTGCAGTACACTGTCAACACTATAGTTACCTGTAATGACACAGACCAGCAGTACACTGTCAACACTATAGTTACCTGTGATGACACAGACCTGCAGTACACTGTCAACACTATAGTTACCTGTAATGACACAGACCAGCAGTACACTGTCAACACTATAGTTACCTGGACCATAAAGACCTGCAGTACACTGTCAACACTATAGTGACCTGGACCATAAAGACCTGCAGTACACTGTCAACACTATAGTTACCTGGACCATAAAGACCTGCAGTACACTGTCAACACTATAGTTACCTGTAATGACACAGACCAGCAGTACACTGTCAACACTATAGTTACCTGTGACCACACAGACCAGCAGTACACTGTCAACACTATAGTTACCTGTAATGACACAGACCAGCAGTACACTGTCAACACTATAGTTACCTGTGATGACACAGACCAGCAGTACACTGTCAACATTATAGTTACCTGGACCATAAAGACCTGCAGTACACTGTCAACACTACAGTTACCTGTAATGACACAGACCAGCAGTACACTGTCAACACTATAGTTACCTGGACCATAAAGACCTGCAATACACTGTCAACACTATAGTTACCTGGACCATAAAGACCAGCAGTACACTGTCAACACTATAGTTACCTGGACCATAAAGACCTGCAGTACACTGTCAACACTATAGTTACCTGGCCCATAAAGACCTGCAGTACACTGTCAACACTATAGTTACCTGTAATGACACAGACCAGCAGTACACTGTCAACACTATAGTTACCTGGACCATAAAGACCTGCAGTACACTGTCAACACTATAGTTACCTGTAATGACACAGACCAGCAGTACACTGTCAACACTATAGTTACCTGGTACACTTTCAACCATAGTTACCTGTAATGACACAGACCAGCAGTACACTGTCAACACTATAGTTACCTGTAATGACACAGACCAGCAGTACACTGTCAACACTATAGTTACCTGGACCATAAAGACCTGCAGTACACTGTCAACACTATAGTTACCTGGCCCATAAAGACCTGCAGTACACTGTCAACACTATAGTTACCTGTAATGACACAGACCAGCAGTACACTGTCAACACTATAGTTACCTGTGATGACACAGACCTGCAGTACACTGTCAACACTATAGTTACCTGTAATGACACAGACCAGCAGTACACTGTCAACACTATAGTTACCTGGACCATAAAGACCTGCAGTACACTGTCAACACTATAGTGACCTGGACCATAAAGACCTGCAGTACACTGTCAACACTATAGTTACCTGGACCATAAAGACCTGCAGTACACTGTCAACACTATAGTTACCTGTAATGACACAGACCAGCAGTACACTGTCAACACTATAGTTACCTGTGACCACACAGACCAGCAGTACACTGTCAACACTATAGTTACCTGTAATGACACAGACCAGCAGTACACTGTCAACACTATAGTTACCTGTGATGACACAGACCAGCAGTACACTGTCAACATTATAGTTACCTGGACCATAAAGACCTGCAGTACACTGTCAACACTACAGTTACCTGTAATGACACAGACCAGCAGTACACTGTCAACACTATAGTTACCTGTGATGACACAGACCTGCAGTACACTGTCAACACTATAGTTACCTGTAATGACACAGACCAGCAGTACACTGTCAACACTATAGTTACCTGGACCATAAAATACACTGTCAACACTATAGTTACCTGGACCATAAAGACCTGCAGTACACTGTCAACACTATAGTTACCTGGACCATAAAGACCTACAGTACACTGTCAACACTATAGTTACCTGGACCATAAAGACCAGCAGTACACTGTCAACACTATAGTTACCTGTAATGACACAGACCAGCAGTACACTGTCAACACTATAGTGACCTGACCATAAAGACCTGCAGTACACTGTCAACACTATAGTTACCTGGACCATAAAGACCTGCAGTACACTGTCAACACTATAGTTACCTGTGATGACACAGACCAGCAGTACACTGTCAACACTATAGTTACCTGTGACCACACAGACCAGCAGTACACTGTCAACACTATAGTTACCTGTACCATGACACAGACCTGCAGTACACTGTCAACACTATAGTTACCTGTGATGACACAGACCTGCAGTACACTGTCAACACTATAGTTACCTGGACCATAAAGACCTGCAGTACACTGTCAACACTATAGTTACCTGTAATGACACAGACCAGCAGTACACTGTCAACACTATATAGTTACCTGTACACTGACACATAAAGACCTGCAGTACACTGTCAACACTATAGTTACCTGGACCATAAAGACCTGCAGTACACTGTCAACACTATAGTTACCTGGACCATAAAGACCTGCAGTACACTGTCAACACTATAGTTACCTGGACCATAAAGACCTGCAGTACACTGTCAACACTATAGTTACCTGGACCATAAAGACCTGCAGTACACTGTCAACACTATAGTTACCTGGACCATAAAGACCTGCAGTACACTGTCAACACTATAGTTACCTGGACCATAAAGACCTGCAGTACACTGTCAACACTATAGTTACCTGGACCATACAGACCAGCAGTACACTGTCAACACTATAGTTACCTGGACCATAAAGACCTGCAGTACACTGTCAACACTATAGTTACCTGGACCATAAAGACCTGCAGTACACTGTCAACACTATAGTTACCTGACACAGACCATCAACACAGACCTGCAGACACTGTCAACACTATAGTTACCTGTACCATAAAGACCTGCAGTACACTGTCAACACTATAGTTACCTGTGACCATAACAGACCTGCAGTACACTGTCAACACTATAGTTACCTGTAATGACACAGACCTGCAGTACACTGTCAACACTATAGTTACCTGTAATGACACAGACCTGCAGTACACTGTCAACACTATAGTTACCTGGACCACACAGACCTGCAGTACACTGTCAACACTATAGTTACCTGGACCATAACAGACCTGCAGTACACTGTCAACACTATAGTTACCTGGACCATAAAGACCTGCAGTACACTGTCAACACTATAGTTACCTGGACCATAAAGACCTGCAGTACACTGTCAACACTATAGTTACCTGACCATAAAGACCTGCAGTACACTGTCAACACTATAGTTATGAAAGACCTGCAGTACACTGTCAACACTATAGTTACCTGGACCATAAAGACCTGCAGTACACTGTCAACACTATAGTTACCTGGACCATAAAGACCTGCAGTACACTGTCAACACTATAGTTACCTGGACCATAAAGACCTGCAGTACACTGTCAACACTATAGTTACCTGTAATGACACAGACCACAGACACTGTCAACACTATAGTTACCACCATAAAGTCAGTACACTATCAACACTATTACCTGTAATGACACAGACCTGCAGTACACTGTCAACACTATAGTTACCTGTAAAGACCTGCCACTGTCAACACAGACCCTGCAGTACACTGTCAACACTATAGTTACCTGTAATGACACAGACCAGCAGTACACTGTCAACACTATAGTTACCTGGCCCATAAAGACCTGCAGTACACTGTCAACACTATAGTTAAAGACCTGGCCTGTGACCATAAAGACCTGCAGTACACTGTCAACACTATAGTTACCTGGCCCATAAAGACACTGACCATAAAGACCTGCAGTACACTGTCAACACTATAGTTACCTGGCCCATAAAGACCTGCAGTACACTGTCAACACTATAGTTACCTGTGATGACACAGACCAGCAGTACACTGTCAACACTATAGTTACCTGGACCATAAAGACCTGCAGTACACTGTCAACACTATAGTTACCTGTAATGACACAGACCAGCAGTACACTGTCAACACTATAGTTACCTGGACCATAAAGACCTGCAGTACACTGTCAACACTATAGTTACCTGTAATGACACAGACCTGCAGTACACTGTCAACACTATAGTTACCTGGACCATAAAGACCTGCAGTACACTGTCAACACTATAGTTACCTGTAATGACACAGACCAGCAGTACACTGTCAACACTATAGTTACCTGGACCATAAAGACCTGCAGTACACTGTCAACACTATAGTTACCTGTGATGACACAGACCTGCAGTACACTGTCAACACTATAGTTACCTGTACCATAAAGACCTGCAGAACACTGTCAACACTATAGTTACCTGGCCCATAAAGACCTGCAGTACACTGTCAACACTATAGTTACCTGTAATGACACAGACCAGCAGTACACTGTCAACACTATAGTTACCTGTGATGACACAGACCAGTGAGGGAAGAGAGGCTCCTGCTTTCACAAACCCCTCGTAGTCTGGTAGAGAAAACACACAAGGTTAATACAAGGGCTTGTATCCCAAACAGCACCCAACTCCCCATGTAGTGCACTACCTTTTGACCAGAGCCCCATGGGCCCTTTGTATCCCAAACAGCACCCAACTCCCCATGTAGTGCACTACCTTTTGACCAGAGCCCCATGGGCCCTTTGTATCCCAAACAGCACCCAACTCCCCATGTAGTGCACTATCTTTTGACCAGAGCCCCATGGGCCCTTTGTATCCCAAACAGCACCCAACTCCCCATGTAGTGCACTATCTTTTGACCAGAGCCCCATGGGCCCTTTGTATCCCAAACAGCACCCAACTCCCCATGTAGTGCACTACCTTTTGACCAGAGCCCCATGGGCCCTTTGTATCCCAAACAGCACCCAACTCCCCATGTAGTGCACTACCTTTTGACCAGAGCCCCATGGGCCCTTTGTATCCCAAACAGCACCCAACTCCCCATGTAGTGCACTACCTTTTGACCAGAGCCCCATGGGCCCTAAGAGGACACCACTGAGAGGTCTCTTTCCTTTCTCTCTTAGAATCACTGATTAGACGTGATTGATTCTAATGAAGAATGATTAGACAGGTGAATTAGAATCACTGATTAGACGTGATTGATTCTAATGAAGAATGATTAGACAGGTGAATTAGAATCACTGATTAGACGTGATTGATTCTAATGAAGAATGATTAGACAGGTGAATTAGAATCACTGATTAGACGTGATTGATTCTAATGAAGGCCTGGTTCTGGCAACTGGAGGGGGAAGGCTGGGGGAGGGAGGGAGGGAGGGAGGGAGGGAGGAAGGAAGGAAGGAAGGAAGGAAGGAAGGAAGGAAGGAAGGAAGGAAGGAAGGAAGGAAGGAAGGAAGGATGGATGGGTGGGAGGAAGGAAGGATGGATGGGTGGGTGGGTGGGTGGGTGGGTGGGTGGGTGGGTGGGAGGAAGGATGGATGGATGGATGGGTGGGTGGGAGGAAGGAAGGATGGGTGGGAGGAAGGATGGATGGGTGGGTGGGTGGGAGGAAGGATGGATGGGTGGGTGGGTGGGTGGGTGGGTGGGTGGGTGGGTGGGTGGGTGGGTGGGAGGAAGGATGGATGGGTGGGTGGGAGGAAGGAAGGATGGATGGGTGGGTGGGAGGAAGGATGGATGGATGGGTGGGAGGGAGGAAGGAAGGAAGGAAGGAAGGAAGGAAGGAAGGAAGGAAGGAAGGAAGGAAGGAAGGAAGGAAGGAAGGAAGGAAGGAAGGAAGGAAGGAAGGAAGGAAGGAAGGAAGGAAGGATGGGTGGGAGGAAGGAAGGATGGATGGGTGGGTGGGTGGGAGGAAGGAAGGATGGGTGGGAGGAAGGATGGTTGGTGGGTGGGAGGAAGGATGGATGGGTGGGTGGATGGATGGGTGGGTAGGAGGAAGGAAGGATGGGTGGGAGGAAGGATGGATGGGTGGGAGGAAGGATGGATGGGTGGGTGGATGGATGGGTGGGTGGGAGGAAGGATGGATGGGTGGGTGGGTGGGTGGGTGGGAGGAAGGAAGGATGGGTGGGAGGATGGATGGGTGGGTAGGAGGAAGGAAGGATGGGTGGGAGGAAGGATGGATGGGTGGGAGGAAGGATGGATGGGTGGGAAGAAGGATGGATGGGTGGGAGGAAGGATGGATGGATGGATGGATGGATGGATGGATGGAAGGATGGATGGATGGAAGGAAGGAAGGATGGATGGAAGGAAGGAAGGATGGACAGAAGGATGGATGGAAGGATGGGTGGAAGGAAGGATGGATGGGTGGGAGGGAGGATGGATGGATGGATGGATGGAAGGATGGATGGATGGGAGGATGGGAGGATGGGAGGGAGGGAGGATGGATGGGAGGATGGGAGGGAGGATGGGAGGATGGATGGATGGGAGGATGGGAGGGAGGGAGGATGGATGGGAGGATGGGAGGATGGGAGGGAGGATGGGAGGGAGGGAGGATGGATGGGAGGATGGGAGGGAGGATGGGAGGATGGATGGATGGGAGGATGGGAGGGAGGATGGGAGGATGGGAGGATGGGAGGATGGATGGATGGGAGGATGCTCTTTAAAATGGGGCCCAACTGCAGATGGTAATGATTACCTTCCAGAGCCTTCAGCAGAATGGAGAAGTCCTCATCCTCTGTTGAACACAGACGGAGGAAACAGTGAGACAAGTGTTTACACCTGACAGCTGTGTGTACTTACGTTGTACACCTGTCAACTAAACACATAAAATACAATCCTGGCTCTAACACAGAAAACCTCTAGTCTGATCCCCATCCTGACCTGACTCCTAACAGAATGTAATCCCCATTCTGACCTGACTCCTAACATAATGTAATCTGGCTCTAGTCTGATCCCCATCCTGACCTGACTCCTAACAGAATGTAATCTGGTTCTAGTCTGATCCCCATTCTGACATGACTCCTAACAGAATGTAATCTGGCTCTAGTCTGATCCCCATCCTGACCTGACTCCTAACATAATGTAATCTGGCTCTAGTCTGATCCCCATCCTGACCTGACTCCTAACAGAATGTAATCCCCATTCTGACATGACTCCTAACAGAATGTAATCTGGCTCTAGTCTGATCCCCATCCTGACCTGACTCCTAACATAATGTAATCTGGCTCTAGTCTGATCCCCATCCTGACCCTGACTCCTAACATAATGTAATCTGGCTCTAGTCTGATCCCCATCCTGACCCTGACTCCTAACATAATGTAATCTGGCTCTAGTCTGATCCCCATCGTGACCTGACTCCTAACAGAATGTAATCTGGTTCTAGTCTGATCCCCATCCTGACCTGACTCCTAACAGAATGTAATCTGGTTCTAGTCTGATCCCCATCCTGACCTGACTCCTCACAGAATGTAAACTGGCTCTAGTTTTATTTTATTTATTTTTTTATTTCACCTTTATTTAACCAGATAGGCTAGTTGAGAACAAGTTCTCATTTGCAACTGCGACCTGGCCAAGATAAAGCATAGCAGTGTGAACAGACAACACAGAGTTACACATGGAGTAAACAATTAGCAAGTCAATAACACAGTAGAAAAAAAAATGGGCAGTCTATATACAATGTGTGCAAAAGGCATGAGGAGGTAGGCGAATAATACAATTTTGCAGATTAACACTGGAGTGATAAATGATCAGATGGGCATGTACAGGTAGAGATATTGGTGTGCAAAAGAGCAGAAAAGTAAATAAATAAAAACAGTATAAAAACAGTATGGGAATGAGGTAGGTGAAAAAGGGTGAGCTATTTACCTATAGACTATGTACAGCTGCAGCGATCGGTTAGCTGCTCGGATAGCTGATGTTTGAAGTTGGTGAGGAGATAAAAGTCTCCAACTTCAGCGATTTTTGTCGTTCCAGTCACAGGCAGCAGAGTACTGGAACGAAAGGCGGCCAAATGAGGTGTTGGCTTTAGGGATGATCAGTGAGATACACCTGCTGGAGCGCGTGCTACGGATGGGTGTTGCCATCGTGACCAGTGAACTGAGATAAGGCGGAGCTTTACCTAGCATGGACTTGTAAATGACCTGAGCCAGTGGGTCTGGCGACGAATATGTAGTGAGGGCCAGCCGACTAGAGCATACAAGTCGCAGTGGTGGGTGGTATAAGGTGCTTTAGTGACAAAACGGATGGCACTGTGATAGACTGCATCCAGTTTGCTGAGTAGAGTGTTGGAAGCCATTTTGTAGATGACATCGCCGAAGTCGAGGATCGGTAGGATAGTCAGTTTTACTAGGGTAAGCTTGGCAGCGTGAGTGAAGGAGGCTTTGTTGCGGAATAGAAAGCCGACTCTGGATTTGATTTTTGATTGGAGATGTTTGATGTGAGTCTGGAAGGAGAGTTTGCAGTCTAGCCAGACACCTAGGTACTTATAGATGTCCACATATTCAAGGTTGGAACCATCCAGGGTGGTGATGCTAGTCGGGCATGCGGGTGCAGGCAGCGATCGGTTGAAAAGCATGCATTTGGTTTTACTCGCGTTTAAGAGCAGTTGGAGGCCACGGAAGGAGTGCTGTATGGCATTGAAGCTCGTTTGGAGGTTTGATAGCACAGTGCCCATCCTGACCTGACTCCTCACAGAATGTAAACTCGGGCGATCAGGATGTTTGGACGAGGCTAGAACTGCTCTCGAGGTAAGAAAACTATTTAGACTGGGGTAAAAATCCAGAAAAACTTCCCATTTAAACTGAATAAAATGCAGAGTCTCCTGCTGCTTACGAAATGGCACCCTATTCCCTAATGTAGTGCACAACTTTTGACCAGAGCCCTATGGAGAATAGGGTGCCATTTGGGACTCAAACTGTGCCTGTGGGGTACTGACCGGTCCAGCTGGTGCTGCTGATCAGTAGGGCAGGTCGACCTGAGGTCAAAGTCACAGAAAGGTCACTGGGGTCACGACATGTAAACGCTGTTCTCTCTGTCTCACCATCAGGTCGCTCACCACTGTAACAGACGCAGGGGTTATGACATGTCTATGGTCGTGTAATATATATATTTTTATGATAGTTCTTTATCTCTCCAATATAAACAGAAACTCAGTGATTATAAAGTGTGTTATGACATGTCTATGGTCGTGTAATATATATATTTTTAAGATAAAGAACTATCTCTCCAATATAAACAGAAACTCAGTGATTATAAAGTGTGTTATGACATGTCTATGATAGTGTAATATATATATTTTTAAGATAAAGAACTATCTCTCCAATATAAACAGAAACTCAGTGATTATAACATGTCTATGGTCCTGTAATATATATATTTTTATGATAGTTCTTTATCTCTCCAATATAAACAGAAACTCAGTGATTATAACATGTCTTATGACATGTCTGTTTAATGTATTTGATAGAGTAATGACATTATAATAACTGTTCCTTATACTGTTAAAAGGCAACGAAAGCCGCCCAAGACCGGCAACGTTGGATAACTGTAGTACAGGCCCTGTGTTCCTCCAGAACCAAGAGGATAACTGTAGTACAGGCCCTGTGTTCCTCCAGAACCAAGAGGATAACTGTAGTACAGGCCCTGTGTTCCTCCAGAACCAAGAGGATAACTATAGTACAGGCCCTGTGTTCCTCCAGAACCAAGAGGATAACTGTAGTACAGGCCCTGTGTTCCTCCAGAACCAAGAGGATAACTGTAGTACAGGCCCTGTGTTCCTCCTCCAGAACCAAGAGGATAACTGTAGTACAGGCCCTGTGTTCCTCCAGAACCAAGAGGATAACTGTAGTACAGGCCCTGTGTTCCTCCAGAACCAAGAGGATAACTGTAGTACAGGCCCTGTGTTCCTCCAGAACCAAGAGGATAACTATAGTACAGGCCCTGTGTTCCTCCTCCAGAACCAAGAGGATAACTGTAGTACAGGCCCTGTGTTCCTCCTCCAGAACCAAGAGGATAACTGTAGTACAGGCCCTGTGTTCCTCCAGAACCAAGAGGATAACTGTAGTACAGGCCCTGTGTTCCTCCAGAACCAAGAGGATAACTGTAGTACAGACCCTGTGTTCCTCCAGAACCAAGAGGATAACTGTAGTACAGGCCCTGTGTTCCTCCAGAACCAAGAGGATAACTGTAGTACAGGCCCTGTGTTCCTCCAGAACCAAGAGGATAACTGTAGTACAGGCCCTGTGTTCCTCCAGAACCAAGAGGATAACTGTAGTACAGACCCTGTGTTCCTCTAGAACCAAGAGGATAACTGTAGTACAGGCCCTGTGTTCCTCCAGAACCAAGAGGATAACTGTAGTACAGGCCCTGTGTTCCTCCAGAACCAAGAGGATAACTGTAGTACAGGCCCTGTGTTCCTCCAGAACCAAGAGGATAACTGTAGTACAGGCCCTGTGTTCCTCCAGAACCAAGAGGATAACTGTAGTACAGGCCCTGTGTTCCTCCAGAACCAAGAGGATAACTGTAGTACAGGCCCTGTGTTCCTCCAGAACCAAGAGGATAACTGTAGTACAGGCCCTGTGTTCCTCCTCCAGAACCAAGAGGATAACTGTAGTACAGGCCCTGTGTTCCTCCTCCAGAACCAAGAGGATAACTGTAGTACAGGCCCTGTGTTCCTCCAGAACCAAGAGGATAACTGTAGTACAGGCCCTGTGTTCCTCCAGAACCAAGAGGATAACTGTAGTACAGGCCCTGTGTTCCTCCAGGACCAAGAGGATAACTGTAGTACAGGCCCTGTGTTCCTCCTCCAGAACCAAGAGGATAACTGTAGTACAGGCCCTGTGTTCCTCCAGAACCAAGAGGATAACTGTAGTACAGGCCCTGTGTTCCTCCAGAACCAAGAGGATAACTGTAGTACAGGCCCTGTGTTCCTCCAGAACCAAGAAGATAATTATAGTACAGGCCCTGTGTTCCTCCTCCAGAACCAAGAGGATAACTGTAGTACAGGCCCTGTGTTCCTCCAGAACCAAGAGGATAACTGTAGTACAGGCCCTGTGTTCCTCCTCCAGAACCAAGAGGATAACTATAGTACAGGCCCTGTGTTCCTCCTCCAGAACCAAGAGGATAACTATAGTACAGGCCCTGTGTTCCTCCTCCAGAACCAAGAGGATAACTGTAGTACAGGCCCTGTGTTCCTCCAGAACCAAGAGGATAACTGTAGTACAGGCCCTGTGTTCCTCCAGAACCAAGAGGATAACTGTAGTACAGGCCCTGTGTTCCTCCAGAACCAAGAGGATAACTGTAGTACAGGCCCTGTGTTCCTCCTCCAGAACCAAGAGGATAACTGTAGTACAGGCCCTGTGTTCCTCCAGAACCAAGAGGATAACTGTAGTACAGGCCCTGTGTTCCTCCAGAACCAAGAGGATAACTGTAGTACAGGCCCTGTGTTCCTCCAGAACCAAGAGGATAACTGTAGTACAGGCCCTGTGTTCCTCCAGAACCAAGAGGATAACTGTAGTACAGGCCCTGTGTTCCTCCAGAACCAAGAGGATAACTGTAGTACAGGCCCTGTGTTCCTCCTCCAGAACCAAGAGGATAACTGTAGTACAGGCCCTGTGTTCCTCCTCCAGAACCAAGAGGATAACTATAGTACAGGCCCTGTGTTCCTCCAAGAACCAAGAGGATAACTGTAGTACAGGCCCTGTGTTCCTCCAGAACCAAGAGGATAACTATAGTACAGGCCCTGTGTTCCTCCAGAACCAAGAGTATAACTGTAGTACAGACCCTGTGTTCCTCCAGAACCAAGAGGATAACTATAGTACAGGCCCTGTGTTCCTCCAGAACCAAGAGGATAACTGTAGTACAGGCCCTGTGTTCCTCCAGAACCAAGAGGATAACTGTAGTACAGGCCCTGTGTTCCTCCAGAACCAAGAGGATAACTGTAGTACAGGCCCTGTGTTCCTCCAGAACCAAGAGGATAACTGTAGTACAGGCCCTGTGTTCCTCCAGAACCAAGAGGATAACTGTAGTACAGGCCCTGTGTTCCTCCAGAACCAAGAGGATAACTATAGTACAGGCCCTGTGTTCCTCCAGAACCAAGAGGATAACTTTAGTGAGAGATAGTCTTGGCCAGCCTCATCAACAGACTATACTGGACTCACCAGACCCGGAACTGAGGAATAGTCTTGGCCAGCCTCATGAACAGCTGGTGCTTTAGGTCTACTGAAGTCTCCTTGAAGATAGCAGGTGGCTTGTCATACAATGTGGTCGCCCTATAGGAGGAGAATAAGACAGGTGGCTTGTCATACAATGTGGTCGCCCTATAGGAGGAGAATAAGACAGGTGGCTTGTCATACAATGTGGTCGCCCTATAGGAGGAGAATAAGACAGGTGGCTTGTCATACAATGTAATCCCTATAGGGATTAGGGATTAGTCATGACCAAGGGGTTTGTCATGACCAAGGGGTTAGTCATGATGACCAAGGGGTTAGTCATGACCAAGGGGTTAGTCATGATGACCAAGGGGTTAGTCATGATGACCAAGGGGTTAGTCATGATGACCAAGGGGTTAGTCATGATGACCAAGGGGTTAGTCATGATGACCAAGGGGTTAGTCATGATGACCAAGGGGTTAGTCATGATGACCAAGGGGTTAGTCATGATGACCAAGGGGTTAGTCATGATGGCCAAGGGGTTAGTCATGATGGCAAGGGGTTAGTCATGATGACCAAGGGGTTAGTCATGATGACCAAGGGGTTAGTCATGATGACCAAGGGGTTAGTCATGATGACCAAGGGGTTAGTCATGGCCAAGGGGTTAGTTATGACCAAGGGGTTAGTCATGATGGCCAAGGGGTTAGTCATGATGGCCAAGGGGTTAGTCATGATGGCCAAGGGGTTAGGCCTGATGGCCAAGGGGTTAGTCATGATGACCAAGGGGTTAGTCATGATGACCAAGGGGTCAGTCATGGCCAAGGGGTTAGTTATGGCCAAGGGGTTAGTCATGATGGCCAAGGGGTTAGTCATGATGGCCAAGGGGTTAGTCATGACGAAGGGGTTAGTCATGATGACCGAGGGGTTAGTCATGATGACCAAGGGGTTAGTCATGATGACCAAAGTGTTA
The DNA here is from genome assembly GCF_023373465.1 of Oncorhynchus keta. Classification (NCBI taxonomy): domain Eukaryota; kingdom Metazoa; phylum Chordata; class Actinopteri; order Salmoniformes; family Salmonidae; genus Oncorhynchus; species Oncorhynchus keta. The sequence continues at coordinate 24,639 of NW_026282807.1, forward strand.
GTCATGATGGCCAAGGGGTTAGTCATGATGACCAAGGGGTTAGTCATGATGACCAAGGGGTTAGTCATGATGACCAAGGGGTTAGTCATGATGACCAAGGGGTTAGTCATGACCAAGGGGTTAGTCATGACCAAGGGGTTAGTCATGACCAAGGGGTTAGTCATGACCAAGGGATTAGTCATGATGACCAAGGGGTTAGTCATGATGACCAAGGGGTTAGTCATGACCAAGGGATTAGTCATGACCAAGGGGTTAGTCATGACCAAGGGGTTAGTCATGACCAAGGGGTTAGTCATGATGACCAAGGGGTTAGTCATGACCAAGGGGTTAGTCATGACCAAGGGGTTAGTCATGACCAAGGGGTTAGTTAAGACCAAGGGGTTAGTCATGACCAAGGGGTTAGTCATGATGGCCAAGGGGTTAGTCATGACCAAGGGGTTAGTCATGACCAAGGGATTAGTCAAGGCCAAGGGGTTAGTCATGGCCAAGGGTTTAGTCATGGCCAAGGGGTTAGTCAAGGCCAAGGGGTTAGTCATGACCAAGGGGTTAGTCATGGCCAAGGGGTTAGTCATGGCCAAGGGGTTAGTCATGACCAAGGGGTTAGTCATGACCAAGGGGTTAGTCAAGGCCAAGGGGTTAGTCATGACCAAGGGGTTAGTCAAGGCCAAGGGGTTAGTCAAGGCCAAGGGGTTAGTCATGACCAAGGGGTTAGTCATGACCAAGGGGTTAGTCATGGCCAAGGGGTTAGTCATGACCAAGGGGTTAGTCATGACCAAGGGGTTAGTCATGACCAAGGGGTTAGTCATGACCAAGGGGTTAGTCATGACCAAGGGGTTAGTCATGGCCAAGGGGTTAGTCATGACCAAGGGGTTAGTCAAGGCAAGGGGTTAGTCATGAGGCCAAGGGGTTAGTCATGACCAAGGGGTTAGTCATGGCCAAGGGGTTAGTCATGACCAAGGGGTTAGTCATGACCAAGGGGTTAGTCATGGCCAAGGGGTTAGTCATGACCAAGGGGTTAGTCATGACCAAGGGGTTAGTCATGGCCAAGGGGTTAGTCATGACCAAGGGGTTAGTCATGGCCAAGGGGTTAGATTCAGACTCCCCACTGCATCTGTCTGTCCCTCCGTCCGTCTATCTGCGTCTTTCCCTCCGTCCGTCTATCTGTGTCTGTCTCTCCGTCCGTCTATCTGTGTCTGTCTCTCCGTCCGTCTATCTGTGTCTGTCTCTCCGTCCGTCTATCTGTGTCTCTCCGTCTGTCTATCTGTGTCTCTCCGTCCGTCTATCTGTGTCTGTCTCTCCGTCCGTCTATCTGTGTCTGTCTCTCCGTCCGTCTATCTGTGTCTCTCCGTCCGTCTATCTGTGTCTGTCCGTCCGTCTATCTGTGTCTCTCCGTCTGTCTATCTGTGTCTCTCCGTCCGTCTATCTGTGTCTGTCTCTCCGTCCGTCTATCTGTGTCTGTCTCTCCGTCCGTCTATCTGTGTCTGTCTCTCCGTCCGTCTATCTGTGTCTGTCTCTCCGTCCGTCTATCTGTGTCTGTCTCTCCGTCTGTCTATCTGTGTCTCTCCGTCCGTCTATCTGTGTCTGTCTCTCCGTCCGTCTATCTGTGTCTGTCTGTCCCTCCTTCCGTCTATCTATGTCTGTCTCTCCGTCCGTCTATCTGTGTCTGTCTGTCCCTCCGTCCGTCTATCTGTGTCTGTCTGTCTCTCCGTCCATCTATCTGTGTCTGTCCGTCCGTCTATCTGTGTCTGTCTGTCCCTCCGTCCATCTATCTGTGTCTGTCTGTCCCTCCTTCCGTCTATCTGTGTCTGTCCCTCCGTCCGTCTATCTGTGTCTGTCTCTCCGTCCGTCTATCTATGTCTGTCTCTCAGTCCGTCTATCTGTGTCTGTCTGTCCCTCCGTCCGTCTATCTGTGTCTGTCCCTCCGTCCGTCTGTCTGTGTCTGTCTGTCCCTCCGTCCGTCTATCTGTGTCTGTCTGTCTCTCCGTCCGTCTATCTGTGTCTGTCCCTCCGTCCGTCTATCTGTGTCTGTCTGTCCCTCCTTCCGTCTATCTGTGTCTGTCCCTCCGTCCGTCTATCTGTGTCTGTCTGTCCCTCCGTCCGTCTATCTATGTCTGTCTCTCCGTCCGTCTATCTGTGTCTGTCTCTCCGTCCGTCTATCTGTGTCTCTCCGTCCGTCTATCTCTGTCTCTCCGTCTGTCTATCTGTGTCTCTCCGTCTGTCTATCTGTGTCTATCCGTCTGTCTATCTGTGTCTCTCCGTCTGTCTATCTGTGTCTATCCGTCTGTCTATCTGTGTCTGTCTGTATGTCCGTCCGTCGTCTGTACGTCTGTCTATCTACGGATGGATTGATTGACAGACGGATGTTGAAAGTAAAACAATCCTTACCTGATGTTCCAGTTGTTCTGGAGGTCTTCCTTCATAGCGTTGGTGACACAAAGGTTATGGCTGGAGAATCGCCCAAACAACTGTTCATACCTGCCAGAGACAGGAACATGGGTCCTATTCATTAATGCACACCGTAGCTAAACAGTCTGCAACAATTTCTTGGGACAAATTCAGGTAGGTCCCTCCCTGATCTGCCCGTTTAGTTCCCACTGAAGAAGACCGTGTTCATGCAAAGCTGTAGATACATTCAGAAAGTATTCAGACCCCTTGACTTTTTCCACATTTGTTACAGAGATGGTTGTCCTTCTGGAAGGGTGTCCCATTTCCACAGAGGAACTCTAGAGCTCTGTCAGAGTGTCCATCGGGTTCTTGGTCACCTCGATGACCAGGGCCCGTCTCCCCTGATTGGTCAGTTTGGGTGTCCAGCTCTAGGAAGAGTTTTGGTTGTTCCAAACTTCTTCCACTAAAGAATGATGGAGGCCACTGTGGTCTCGGGACCTTCAATGCTGCAGACATGGTACCCTTCCCCAGATCTGTGCCTCGACACAATCATGTCTCAGAGCTCTACGGACATGCACCGTCAACTGTAGGACCTTGTATAGACAGGTGTGTGTCTTTCCAAATCATGTCCAATCAATTGAATTTACCACAGGTGGACTCCAATCAAGTTGTAGAAACATCTCAAGGATGATCAATGGAAACAGGATGCACCTGATCTAAAATTCAAGTCTCATAGCAAAGGATCTGAATACTTGTGTAAATACATTTTGTTTGTTTGTACATTTGCAACATTTTCCCAAAAACTATTTTTGCTTTGTCATTATGGGGTATTGTGATGTCATTATGGGGTATTGTGATGTCATTATGGGGTATTGTGATGTCATTATGGGGTATTGTGATGTCATTATGGGGTATTGTGATGTCATTTTGGGGTATTGTGATGTCATTCTGGGGTATTGTGATGTCATTCTGGGGTATTGTGATGTCATTATGGGGTATTGGATGTCATTATGGGGTATTGTGATGTCATTATGGGGTATTGGATGTCATTATGGGGTATTGTGATGTCATTATGGGGTATTGTGATGTCATTATGGGGTATTGGATGTCATTATGGGGTATTGTGATGTCATTATGGGGTATTGTGTGTAGATTGAAGAGGATTTTTGTTTATTTAATCAATTTTAGAAAAAGGCTATAATGTAACAAAATGTGGAGAAGGGGAAGGGGTCTGAATACTTTCCGAATGCTCTGTATTGAATAGGGATCTATTTGGGACTCATGGTGATGTTACTGACCACTGTGCCAGCCTGACGATGGGGTGGTCCGGGCCGTGTGAGAGGGCCATGATGGTGTAGCCGTAGTTGTGCCAGTCAATGATGAACCTGGATCCTCTCAGACCACACACCAGCCACGTCACCACTATACTGGGCAGTCCTGGAGGATTCTGGGGGGAGGATTGTGGGGAAGAGGTCAATAACACACCAGCCACGTCACCACTATACTGGGCAGTCCTGGAGGATTCTGGGGAGGAAGAGGTCAATAACACACCAGCCACGTCACCACTATACTGGGCAGTCCTGGAGGATTCTGGGGGAGGAAGAGGTCAATAACACACCAGCTACGTCACCACTATACTGGGCAGTCCTGGAGGATTCTGGGGGAGGAAGAGGTCAATAACACACCAGCCACGTCACCAGGAGGCAAGTACAACTGAACAGAATAGAATAAGAATAGAAGTAGAATAGAATTTAAAGAAGTAGGATAGAACACAATAGAACAGAATAGAATTTAAAGAAGTAGGATAGAACACAATAGAACAGAATAGAATGAATGGAATAAGAATAGAAGCAGAATAGAATAGAATGGCAGGTCAGGTCCTTAATAAACACTATTAAAACCAACATTAAATTCACCCTTTACTAAAGCAAAACACATTAACAGCATCCTACCAGTTGTTTTGGGGGAATCACAGCAGTATCTGTAGATGTCTCAGGACACAAACAGCATCCTAACTGTTGTTTTGGGGGAATAACAGCAGTATCTGTAGATGTCTCAGGACACACACAGCATCCTAACTGTTGTTTGGGGGAATCACAGCAGTATCTGTAGATGTCTCAGGACATATGACATGATAGGTTACAGAACAGAACAGAATAAATGAAAGTTCACAGGTTTTTCTGCAAGTTCGTTATTTTATTGTAGTAGAAACACCTGCATGAGAATATAGAACACACACACACAGCAGAGTGTATTGTAGAACTATACCTGCATGAGAATATAGGACACACACAGCAGTGTGTATTGTAGAACTATACCTGCATGAGAATATAGAACACACACACACAGCAGAGTGTATTGTAGAACTATACCTGCATGAGAATATAGAACACACACAGCAGAGTGTATTGTAGAACTATACCTGCATGAGAATATAGAACACACACACACAGCAGAGTGTATTGTAGAACTATACCTGCATGAGAATATAGAACACACACACACACAGCAGAGTGTATTGTAGAACTATACCTGCATGAGAATATAGAACACACACACACAGCAGAGTGTATTGTAGAACTATACCTGCATGAGAATATGGGACTGGACATCAGTCTTCAATAACACCAGGAGAAGCTGCAGGGACTGGAGAATCACCTTGGTAACATAGCTCACCATCCTAGGACCCACTGGAAAAAGACAGACAGATGGATTTTTGTCTCAGTGCTCTCTGGTAGTGGCTCTCAGAACCAGGCTATATTATGGCATAGATTCAAGACCTAACTACTGTTATACAACCAGTGATTAGTAATGGAATAAATATTTGGTAATATGAAATACATATACTGTAATATAGTATACATATACAGTAATATGGTATACAGTAATATAGTATACGTAACCAGTAATATGGTATACAGTAATATAGTATACGTAACCAGTAATATGGTATACATATACAGTAATATAGTATACATATACAGTAATATAGTGTACGTATACAGTAATATAGTATACGTATACAGTAATATAGTATACATATACAGTAATATAGTATACATATACAGTAATATAGTATATACATATAGTATACATATCAATAAATATATGGTAATAAGGTATAAATATACGGTAATATGGTATAAATATACGGTAATATGGCATAAATATACGATAATATGGTATAAATATACGGTAATATGGCATAAATATACGGTAATATGGTATAAATATACGGTAATATGGCATAAATATACGGTAATATGGTATAAATATACGGTAATATGGTATAAATATACCGTAATATGGTATAAATATACGGTATATGGCATAAATATACAGTAATATGGCATAAATATACGGTAATATGGTATAAATATATGGTAATATGGCATAAATATATGGTAATATGGTACAAATATACGGTAATATGGTACAAATATACGGTAATATGGTATAAATATACGGTAATATGGCATAAATATACGGTAATATGGTATAAATATACAGTAATATGGTATAAATATACAGTAATATGGTATAAATATACGGTAATATGGTATAAATATACAGTAATATGGTATAAATATACGGTAATATGGTATAAATATACAGTAATATGGCATAAATATACGGTCATGGTATAAATATACGGTAATATGGTATAAATATACAGTAATATGGTATAAATATATGGTCATGGTATAAATATATGGTAATATGGTATAAATATACAGTAATATGGTATAAATATACAGTAATATGGTATAAATATACAGTAATATGGTATAAATATACGGTAATATGGCATAAATATACAGTAATATGGTATAAATATACAGTAATATGGTATAAATATACGGTAATATGGTATAAATATACAGTAATATGGTATAAATATACGGTAATATGGTATAAATATACAGTAATATGGCATAAATATACGGTAATAATAAATGCTGTAAACTCCTCTCCAGATCAGTTCCAGTACCTTGGAGTCCTTTAAGTTCTGTGATTGGGATGATTGTGATCCTCTCATCTCCAATCACATCCTGATGAGGCTTGGTACCTGACAATAACCACAACATGTTGTCACAGTAGAGAAGAATAGTCAGAAGGGCTCGAGTTGGCAAGAGCACAAACACATCTGGGACCCGGCCAGCAGGGAGACCACAAATTAAAGTATAGCTCCATGCGTATTTATACATATAACACAATCAATCTATTCATTTACCAGGGAATCCAACAAACGTTACGCTGTAGCCGTGTTTGCTGAGTGAAAGGGCATGGTACTGCATGCGAGGGCTGCGTCCGATATCCCCCAGAACCAGCACACATACACGCCGCTCCGTCAACGCGTCTCTTCTCCGTAACTTCCGCAATAACTGGGACACCAACACGGCAGTAACAGTAACGGAGACCAATGTACATAGTGCATTTAAAGTGGTCAGGTAAAACCCTGCCAGTAATGCGAAACCTATCAGTGAAATTGTCGCTAGAGTCATAGATGCACCGGCATCCGCCATGTTTGTTGTGACTGATGACGTGTCTCGGTGTGACGTGACGGGGAGGAGGGGTTCAACTGGGATTTAAAGGTACCGTGCACCTACGGTGTAATCATTAGACCAAACATTTGTTCAACTAAAACGACAGTCTCTAATGCACAAAATCAGGTATCCCCTCCCCGTTACGTTCCGTTTGCTTCAATTTAAGACATTTTTTTTTACCATATAATTGTATTTTACATTTCGGGACTCGTGCCGCGTTCAAAACAACTGTGAATCTCCGACTTCCGACTTCAGTTGCGTTCCTGACAACTTGTAACTCGTAAAAAAAACGAGCTCTGACTGGTAAAATTCTAAAGTTAAATGCCAAGAGGAACCATGTGTACATATTGAAGTTTCCCATGAGGGTTGTACATGGAACCCAAAATGGGGACAGTCGAAGAACCTGTTTGAATACCTTTTTTCTAAAAGTGTAGCCGACCAGTGATGATTAATTACTGTAACTACAGAGATTCTATTAAACTACAGGTACTATGTAACTATATGACTGTAACTATAGAGATTATATTAAACTACAGGTACTACAGAGACTCTATTAAACTACAGGTACTATGTAACTATATGACTGTAACTATAGAGATTCTATTAAACTACAGGTACTATGTAACTATATGACTGTAACTATAGAGATTCTATTAAACTACAGGTACTATGTAACTATATGACTGTAACTACAGAGATTCTATTAAACTACAGGTACTATGTAACTATATGACTGTAACTATAGAGACTCTATTAAACTACAGGTACTATGTAACTATATGACTGTAACTATAGAGATTCTATTAAACTACAGGTACTATGTAACTATATGACTGTAACTATAGAGACTCTATTAAACTACAGGTACTATGTAACTATATGACTGTAACTATAGAGACTCTATTAAACTACAGGTACTATGTAACTATATGACTGTAACTATAGAGATTCTATTAAACTACAGGTACTATGTAACTATATGACTGTAACTATAGAGATTCTATTAAACTACAGGTACTATGTAACTATTAAACTACAGGTACTATGTAACTATATGACTGTAACTATAGAGATTCTATTAAACTACAGGTACTATGTAACTATATGACTGTAACTATAGAGATTCTATTAAACTACAGGTACTATAGAGATTCTATTAAACTACAGGTACTATGTAACTATATGACTGTAACTATAGAGACTCTATTAAACTACAGGTACTATGTAACTATATGACTGTAACTATAGAGATTCTATTAAACTACAGGTACTATGTAACTATATGACTGTAACTATAGAGACTCTATTAAACTACAGGTACTATGTAACTATATGACTGTAACTATAGAGACTCTATTAAACTACAGGTACTATGTAACTATATGACTGTAACTATATAGATTCTATTAAACTACAGGTACTATGTAACTATATGACTGTAACTATAGAGACTCTATTAAACTACAGGTACTATGTAACTATATGACTGTAACTACAGAGATTCTATTAAACTACAGGTACTATGTAACTATATGACTGTAACTCTATTAAACTACAGGTACTACAGAGATTCTATTAAACTACAGGTACTATATAGATTCTATTAAACTACAGGTACTATGTAACTATATGACTGTAACTATAGAGACTCTATTAAACTACAGGTACTATGATTCTATTAAACTACAGGTACTATATGACTGTAACTATATAGATTCTATTAAACTACAGGTACTATGTAACTATATGACTGTAACTATAGAGATTCTATTAAACTACAGGTACTATATAGATTCTATTAAACTACAGGTACTATGTAACTATATGACTGTAACTATAGAGACTCTATTAAACTACAGGTACTATGTAACTATATGACTGTAACTATATAGATTCTATTAAACTACAGGTACTATGTAACTATAAATGACTGTAACTATAGAGATTATATTAAACTACAGGTACTATGTAACTATATGACTGTAACTATAGAGATTCTATTAAACTACAGGTACTATGTAACTATATGACTGTAACTATAGAGATTCTATTAAACTACAGGTACTATGTAACTATATGACTGTAACTATAGAGATTATATTAAACTACAGGTACTATGTAACTATATGACTGTAACTATAGAGACTCTATTAAACTACAGGTACTATGTAACTATATGACTGTAACTATAGAGATTATATTAAACTACAGGTACTATGTAACTATATGACTGTAACTATAGAGACTCTATTAAACTACAGGTACTATGTAACTATATGATTCTATTAAACTACAGGTACTATAGAGACTCTATTAAACTACAGAGAGATTATATTAAACTACAGGGTACTATATAGATTATATTAAACTTCTATTAAACTACAGGTACTATAGATATTATATTAAACTACAGGTACTATAGAGACTCTATTAAACTACAGGTACTATATTCTATGACTCTACAACTATAGAGACTCTATTAAACTACAGGTACTATATAGACTATATTAAACTGTAACTATAGAGATTCTATTAAACTACAGGTACTATATAGATTATATTAAACTACAGGTACTATGTAACTATATGACTGTAACTAACAGAGATTCTATTAAACTACAGGTACTATATAGATTCTATTAAACTACAGGTACTATGTAACTATATGACTGTAACTATAGAGATTCTATTAAACTACAGGTACTATAGAATTCTATTAAACTACAGGTACTATAGAGATTATATTAAACTACAGGTACTATGTAACTATATGACTGTAACTATAGAGATTCTATTAAACTACAGGTACTATGTAACTATATGACTGTAACTATAGAGATTCTATTAAACTACAGGTACTATAGAACTATACAGGTACTATGTAACTATATGACTGTAACTATAGAGACTCTATTAAACTACAGGTACTATGTAACTACATGACTGTAACTATAGAGATTATATTAAACTACAGGTACTATGTAACTATATGACTGTAACTATAGAGACTCTATTAAACTACAGGTACTATAGAGACTCTATTAAACTACAGGTACTATAGAGATTCTATTAAACTACAGGTACCATAGAGACTCTATTAAACTACAGGTACTATAGAGATTATATTAAACTACAGGTACTATAGAGATTATATTAAACTACAGGTACTATGTAACTATATGACTGTAACTATAGAGACTCTATTAAACTACAGGTACTATGTAACTATATGACTGTAACTATAGAGATTCTATTAAACTACAGGTACTATTAAAGATTATATGTAACTACATGGTACTATAGAGATTATATTAAACTACAGGTACTATAGAGATTCTATTAAACTACAGGTACTATGTAACTATATGACTGTAACTATAGAGATTCTATTAAACTACAGGTACTATGTAACTATATGACTGTAACTTCATAGATTCTATTAAACTACAGGTACTATAGAGACTCTATTAAACTAACTATAGATATTATATTAAACTGTACTATAGATATTATATTAAACTAGGTACTATAGAGATTCTATTAAACTACAGTACTATAGATATTATATTAAACTACAGGTACTATAGAGATTCTATTAAACTACAGGTACTATAGTAGGTACTATAGACTGTAACTATATAGATTATATTAAACTACAGGTACTATATAGATTATATTAAACTACAGGTACTATAGAGATTATATTAAACTACAGGTACTATAGAGATTATATTAAAACAGGTACTAGATATTATATTAAACTACAGGTACTATAGTAATTCTATTAAACTGTACAGGTACTATAGAGATTCTATTAAACTACAGGTACTATGTAACTATATGACTGTAACTATAGAGATTCTATTAAACTACAGGTACTATACTAAACTACAGGTACTATGTAACTATATGACTGTAACTACAGAGATTATATTAAACTACAGGTACTATGTAACTATATGACTGTAACTATTAAACTACAGGTACTATGTAACTATATGACTGTAACTATAGAGATTATATTAAACTACAGGTATATAGAGATTCTATTAAACTACAGGTACTATGTAACTATATGACTGTAACTATAGAGATTCTATTAAACTACAGGTACTATGTAACTATATGACTGTAACTATAGAGATTCTATTAAACTACAGGTACTATAGAGTATTAAACTACATGTACTATGTAACTATATGACTGTAACTATATAGATTCTATTAAACTACAGGTACTATGTAACTATATGACTGTAACTATAGAGATTATATTAAACTACAGGGTGACTACCATAGTAATTCTATTAAACTGACTGTAACTATAGAGATTCTATTAAACTACAGGTACTATGTAACTATATGACTGTAACTATAGAGATTCTATTAAACTACAGGTACTATGTAACTATATGACTGTAACCATAGAGATTATATTAAAACAGGTACTATAGAGATTCTATTAAACTACAGGTACTATGTAACTATATGACTGTAACTATAGAGATTATATTAAACTACAGGTACTATGTAACTATATGACTGTAACTACAGAGATTATATTAAACTACAGGTACTATAGAGATTCTATTAAACTACAGGTACTATGTAACTATATGACTGTAACTATAGAGATTCTATTAAACTACAGGTACTATGTAACTATATGACTGTAACTATAGAGATTCTATTAAACTACAGGTACTATGTAACTATATGACTGTAACTATAGAGATTATATTAAACTACAGGTACTATAGAGATTCTATTAAACTATATGACTATGATTCTATTAAACTATAGAGATTATATTAAACTACAGGTACTATATAGATTATATTAAACTACAGGTACTATAGAGATTCTATTAAACTACAGGTACTATAGAGACTATATTAAACTACAGGTACTACAGAGATTATATTAAACTACAGGTACTATAGAGATTATATTAAACTACAGGTACTATAGAGACTATTAAACTACAGGTACTATAGAGACTCTATTAAACTACAGGTACTATAGAGATTATATTAAACTACAGGTACTATGTAACTATATGACTGTAACTAAACTAGAGACTATAGAGACTATTAAACTACAGGTACTATGTAACTATATGACTGTAACTATAGAGACTCTATTAAACTACAGGTACTATGTAACTATATGACTGTAACTATAGAGATTCTATTAAACTACAGGTACTATAGAGATTCTATTAAACTACAGGTACTATGTAACTATATGACTGTAACTATAGAGATTATATTAAACTACAGGTACTATAGAGATTCTATTAAACTACAGGTACTATAGAGATTCTATTAAACTACAGGTACTATGTAACTATATGACTGTAACTATATAGATTATATTAAACTACAGGTACTATAGAGATTCTATTAAACTACAGGTACTATAGAGATTATATTAAACTACAGGTACTATAGAGATTCTATTAAACTACAGGTACTATAGAGACTCTATTAAACTACAGGTACTATAGAGATTATATTAAACTACAGGCACTATGTAACTATATGACTGTAACTATATAGATTATATTAAACTACAGGTACTATAGAGACTATTAAACTACAGGTACTATGTAACTATATGACTGTAACTATAGAGACTCTATTAAACTACAGGTACTATGTAACTATATGACTGTAACTATAGAGATTATATTAAACTACAGGTACTATAGAGATTCTATTAAACTACAGGTACTATGTAACTATATGACTGTAACTATAGAGATTCTATTAAACTACAGGTACTATAGAGACTCTATTAAACTACAGGTACTATGTAACTATATGACTGTAACTATAGAGATTCTATTAAACTACAGGTACTATAGAGACTCTATTAAACTACAGGTACTATGTAACTATATGACTGTAACTATAGAGATTCTATTAAACTACAGGTACTATGTAACTATATGACTGTAACTATAGAGATTATATTAAACTACAGGTACTATATAGATTCTATTAAACTACAGGTACTATAGAGATTCTATTAAACTACAGGTACTATGTAACTATATGACTGTAACTATAGAGATTCTATTAAACTACAGGTACTATATAGATTATATAAAACTACAGGTACTATGTAACTATATGACTGTAACTATAGAGATTCTATTAAACTACAGGTACTATAGAGATTCTATTAAACTACAGGTACTATAGAGATTCTATTAAACTACAGGTACTATATAGATTATATAAAACTACAGGTACTATGTAACTATATGACTGTAACTATAGAGATTCTATTAAACTACAGGTACTATAGAGATTCTATTAAACTACAGGTACTATAGAGATTCTATTAATCTACAGGTACTATAGAGACTCTATTAAACTACAGGTACTATAGAGATTATATTAAACTACAGGTACTATGTAACTATATGACTGTAACTATAGAGATTCTATTAAACTACAGGTACTATAGAGATTCTATTAATCTACAGGTACTATAGAGACTCTATTAAACTACAGGTACTATATAGATTATATTAAACTACAGGTACTATAGAGATTCTATTAAACTACAGGTACTATATAGATTATATTAAACTACAGGTACTATAGAGATTATATTAAACTACAGGTACTATGTAACTATATGACTGTAACTATAGAGTTTCTATTAAACTACAGGTACTATAGAGATTCTATTAAACTACAGGTACTATGTAACTATATGACTGTAACTATATAGATTCTATTAAACTACAGGTACTATAGAGATTCTATTAAACTACAGGTACTATAGAGATTATATTAAACTACAGGTACTATGTAACTATATGACTGTAACTATAGAGATTCTATTAAACTACAGGTACTATGTAACTATATGACTGTAACTATAGAGATTCTATTAAACTACAGGTACTATAGAGACTCTATTAAACTACAGGTACTATGTAACTATATGACTGTAACTATAGATATTATATTAAACTACAGGTACTATAGAGATTCTATTAAACTACAGGTACTATGTAACTATATGACTGTAACTATATAGATTCTATTAAACTACAGGTACTATAGAGACTCTATTAAACTACAGGTACTATAGAGATTATATTAAACTACAGGTACTATAGAGATTATATTAAACTACAGGTACTATAGATATTATATTAAACTACAGGTACTATAGAGATTCTATTAAACTACAGGTACTATAGATATTATATTAAACTACAGGTACTATAGAGACTCTATTAAACTACAGGTACTATAGAGATTCTATTAATCTACAGGTACTATAGAGACTCTATTAAACTACAGGTACTATATAGATTATATTAAACTACAGGTACTATAGAGATTCTATTAAACTACAGGTACTATATAGATTATATTAAACTACAGGTACTATAGAGATTATATTAAACTACAGGTACTATGTAACTATATGACTGTAACTATAGAGTTTCTATTAAACTACAGGTACTATAGAGATTCTATTAAACTACAGGTACTATGTAACTATATGACTGTAACTATATAGATTCTATTAAACTACAGGTACTATAGAGATTCTATTAAACTACAGGTACTATAGAGATTATATTAAACTACAGGTACTATGTAACTATATGACTGTAACTATAGAGACTCTATTAAACTACAGGTACTATGTAACTATATGACTGTAACTATAGAGATTCTATTAAACTACCGGTACTACAGAGACTCTATTAAACTACAGGTACTATAGAGATTCTATTAAACTACAGGTACTATAGAGATTCTATTAAACTACAGGTACTATGTAACTATATGACTGTAACTATAGAGATTCTATTAAACTACCGGTACTACAGAGATTCTATTAAACTACAGGTACTACAGAGACTCTATTAAACTACAGGTACTATAGAGACTCTATTAAACTACAGGTACTATGTAACTATATGACTGTAACTTCATAGATTCTATTAAACTACAGGTACTATAGAGACTCTATTAAACTACAGGTACTATAGAGATTATATTAAACTACAGGTACTATAGAGATTATATTAAACTACAGGTACTATAGATATTATATTAAACTACAGGTACTATAGAGATTCTATTAAACTACAGGTACTATAGATATTATATTAAACTACAGGTACTATAGAGACTCTATTAAACTACAGGTACTATAGAGATTATATTAAACTACAGGTACTATAGAGATTATATTAAACTACAGGTACTATAGATATTATATTAAACTACAGGTACTATAGATATTATATTAAACTACAGGTACTATAGAGATTCTATTAAACTACAGGTACTATGTAACTATATGACTGTAACTTCATAGATTCTATTAAACTACAGGTACTATAGAGACTCTATTAAACTACAGGTACTATAGATATTATATTAAACTACAGGTACTATAGATATTATATTAAACTACAGGTACTATAGAGATTATATTAAACTACAGGTACTATAGATATTATATTAAACTACAGGTACTATAGAGATTCTATTAAACTACAGGTACTATAGAGATTATATTAAACTACAGGTACTATAGAGATTCTATTAAACTACAGGTACTATATAGATTATATTAAACTACAGGTACTATAGATATTATATTAAACTACAGGTACTATAGAGATTATATTAAACTACAGGTACTATAGAGATTATATTAAACTACAGGTACTATAGATATTATATTAAACTACAGGTACTATAGAGATTCTATTAAACTACAGGTACTATAGAGACTCTATTAAACTACAGGTACTATGTAACTATATGACTGTAACTATAGAGATTATATTAAACTACAGGTACTATAGAGACTCTATTAAAACAGGTACTATGTAACTATATGACTGTAACTACAGAGATTATATTAAACTACAGGTACTATAGAGACTCTATTAAACTACAGGTACTATGTAACTATATGACTGTAACTATATAGATTCTATTAAACTACAGGTACTATAGAGATTCTATTAAACTACAGGTACTATGTAACTATATGACTGTAACTATAGAGATTCTATTAAACTACAGGTACTATGTAACTATATGACTGTAACCATAGAGATTATATTAAACTACAGGTACTATGTAACTATATGACTGTAACCATAGAGATTATATTAAACTACAGGTACTATAGAGATTCTATTAAACTACAGGTACTATGTAACTATATGACTGTAACCATAGAGATTCTATTAAACTACAGGTACTATGTAACTATATGACTGTAACCATAGAGATTATATTAAACTACAGGTACTATAGAGATTCTATTAAACTACATGTACTATGTAACTATATGACTGTAACTATAGAGATTCTATTAAACTACAGGTACTATGTAACTATATGACTGTAACCATAGAGATTATATTAAACTACAGGTACTATGTAACTATATGACTGTAACCATAGAGATTCTATTAAACTACAGGTACTATAGAGATTCTATTAAACTACAGGTACTATGTAACTATATGACTGTAACCATAGAGATTATATTAAACTACAGGTACTATGTAACTATATGACTGTAACCATAGAGATTATATTAAACTACAGGTACTATAGAGATTCTATTAAACTACAGGTACTATGTAACTATATGACTGTAACCATAGAGATTTATAAATTAAACTACAGGTACTATGTAACTATATGACTGTAACCATAGAGATTATATTAAACTACAGGTACTATAGAGATTCTATTAAACTACAGGTACTATGTAACTATATGACTGTAACTATAGAGACTCTATTAAACTACAGGTACTATGTAACTATGACTGTAACCATAGAGATTATATTAAACTACAGGTACTATGTAACTATATGACTGTAACCATAGATGGAATTATATTAAACTACAGGTACTATAGAGATTCTATTAAACTACAGGTACTATGTAACTATATGACTGTAACCATAGAGATTATATTAAACTACAGGTACTATGTAACTATATGACTGTAACCATAGAGATTATATTAAACTACAGGTACTATAGAGATTCTATTAAACTACAGGTACTATGTAACTATATGACTGTAACTATAGAGACTCTATTAAACTACAGGTACTATGTAACTATATGACTGTAACCATAGAGATTATATTAAACTACAGGTACTATGTAACTATATGACTGTAACCATAGAGATTATATTAAACTACAGGTACTATAGAGATTCTATTAAACTACAGGTACTATGTAACTATATGACTGTAACCATAGAGATTATATTAAACTAAGGTACTATGTAACTATATGACTGTAACCATAGAATTATATTAAACTGTACTATAACTATTAAACTACAGGTACTATGCAACCATAGAGATTATATTAAACTACAGGTACTGTATAGAGATTCTATTAAACTAAAGGTACTATGTAACTATATGACTGTAACCATATTATATTAAACTAGGTATGATTCTATTAGAAACTACAGGTACTATGTAACTATATGACTGTAACCATAGAGATTATATTAAACTACAGGTACTATAGAGATTCTATTAAACTACAGGTACTATGTAACTATATGACTGTAACCTATAGTACTATAGAATTCTATTAAACTACAGGTACTATGTAACTATATGACTGTAACATAGAGATTATATTAAACTACAGGTACTATAGAGATTCTATTAAACTACAGGTACTATGTAACTATATAACTGTAACTATAGAGATTCTATTAAACTACAGGTACTAT
>NW_026282808.1:0-2500 GCF_023373465.1 Oncorhynchus keta
GGTATCTAATACATGGGATCAGACAGCAGGAGGAGATGGTATCTAATACATGGGATCAGACAGAGGAGAGATGGTATCTAATACATGGGATCAGACAGCAGGAGGAGATGGTATCTAATACATGGGATCAGACAGGAGGAGGAGATGGTATCTAATACATGGGATCAGACAGCAGGAGGAGATGGTATCTAATACATGGGATCAGACAGGAGGAGATGGTATCTAATACATGGGATCAGACAGCAGGAGGAGATGGTATCTAATACATGGGATCAGACAGGAGGAGGAGATGGTATCTAATACATGGGATCAGACAGCAGGAGGAGATGGTATCTAATACATGGGATCAGACAGGAGGAGGAGATGGTATCTAATACATGGGATCAGACAGGAGGAGATGGTATCTAATACATGGGATCAGACTGGAGGAGATGGTATCTAATACATGGGATCAGACAGGAGGAGATGGTATCTAATACATGGGATCAGACAGGAGGAGATGGTATCTAATACATGGGATCAGACAGGAGGAGGAGATGGTATCTAATACATGGGATCAGACAGGAGGAGGTGGTATCTAATACATGGGATCAGAGGAGGTGGTATCTAATACATGGGATCAGACAGGAGGAGGAGATGGTATCTAATACATGGGATCAGACAGGAGGAGATGGTATCTAATACATGGGATCAGACAGGAGGAGATGGTATCTAATACATGGGATCAGACAGCAGGAGATGGTATCTAATACATGGGATCAGACAGCAGGAGGAGATGGTATCTAATACATGGGATCAGACAGGAGGAGATGGTATCTAATACATGGGATCAGACAGGAGGAGATGGTATCTAATACATGGGATCAGACAGGAGGAGATGGTATCTAATACATGGGATCAGACAGAGGAGGAGATGGTATCTAATACATGGGATCAGACAGGAGGAGGAGATGGTATCTAATACATGGGATCAGACAGGAGGAGGAGATGGTATCTAATACATGGGATCAGACAGGAGGAGATGGTATCTAATACATGGGATACATGGGATCAGACAGCAGGAGGAGATGGTATCTAATACATGGGATCAGACAGGAGGAGATGGTATCTAATACATGGGATCAGACAGGAGGAGGAGATGGTATCTAATACATGGGATCAGACAGGAGGAGAGATGGTATCTAATACATGGGATCAGACAGGAGGAGATGGATACATGGGATCAGACAGGAGGAGATGGTATCTAATACATGGGATCAGACAGGAGGAGAGAGAGAGATGGTATCTAATACATGGGATCAGACAGGAGGAGGATGGGATACATGGGATCAGACAGGAGGAGATGGTATCTAATACATGGGATCAGACAGGAGGAGGAGATGGTATCTAATACATGGGATCAGACAGGAGGAGGAGATGGTATCTAATACATGGGATCAGACAGGAGGAGAGATGGTATCTAATACATGGGATCAGACAGCAGGAGGAGATGGTATCTACATGGGACATGGGATCAGACAGCAGGAGGAGATGGTATCTAATACATGGGATCAGACAGGAGGAGAGATGGTATCTAATACAGGAGACAGAGATGGTATCTAATACATGGGATCAGACACAGGAGGAGATGGTATCTAATACATGGGATCAGACAGCAGGAGGAGATGGTATCTAATACATGGGATCAGACAGGAGGAGGAGGGATCAGACAGGATCAGACAGGAGGAGGAGATGGTATCTAATACATGGGATCAGACAGCAGGAGGAGATGGTATCTAATACATGGGATCAGACAGGTATCTAATACAGGAGGAGATGGTATCTAATACATGGGATCAGACAGGAGGAGGAGATGGTATCTAATACATGGGATCAGACAGGAGGAGATGGTATCTAATACATGGGATCAGACACAGGAGATGGATCAGACATGGGATCAGAGGAGGAGATGGATGGATACATGGGATCAGACAGGAGGGAGATGGTATCTAATACATGGGATCAGACAGTATCTAATACATGGGAGGAGGAGATGGTATCTAATACATGGGATCAGACAGGAGGAGGAGATGGTATCTAATACATGGGATCAGACACAGGAGGAGATGGTATCTAATACATGGGATCAGACAGGAGGAGATGGTATCTAATACATGGGATCAGACAGGAGGAGGAGATGGTATCTAATACATGGGATCAGACAGGAGGAGGAGTGGTATCTAATACATGGGATCAGACAGAGGAGGAGATGGTATCTAATACATGGGATCAGACAGGAGGAGGTGGTATCTAATACATGGGATCAGACAGCAGGAGGAGATGGTATCTAATACATGGGATCAGACAGGAGGAGGAGATGGTATCTAATACATGGGATCAGACAGGAGGAGGAGATGGTATCTAATACATGGGATCAGACAGGAACAGGAGGTGGTATCTAATACATGGGATCAGACAGCAGCAGTCTTCATTATCAACACCGTGATAATAACACAGGTTA
>NW_026282808.1:10000-27500 GCF_023373465.1 Oncorhynchus keta
TCATGAAAAGTAAAACATTTATAGTAATTTCATTTGTAGTAATTTCATTTGTAGTAATTTCATTTGTAGTAATTTCATTTCATTTCCTGCTAGCCGTAACTTAAAAGGAGTAGATGTGTGTGTAGATGAGTGAGATATATATATATTTTTTTAAATGAAGACATTTTTATTTTAGGGTGTAACACAACAAAATGTGGAAAAAGGTGGTGGGAATGCTTTCTGAAGACACTGTACATATAACCTGTTTCATGTCCATGTTTTGACTTAGAAATGATTATAATTTATTATAAATGATTATACATTATTATTATAAATTATTCTAAATTCAAGTTGAATTAAATCTGTATTCTCTCCTCTTCTCTCCTCCCGTCTCCCCTCCTCCCCCCTCTTCTCCTCCTCTAGATGTAGCTCCATATTTCCGTGTGTCTCCGGGCCAGGTCCAGACCCATCTAGAGGGTAACAGGCTGGTACTGACCTGTCTGGCTGAAGGCTCATGGCCTCTACAGTACCGATGGATCCTCAACAACACAGATATCACACACTTCTCTCCACTATACACGTAAATATACCTTAAATATACCTTATATAATATACTGTACCTCTCTACCTGCTTCGCTCCACTACAGATGTAGATATACCTATATATAATATACCTTATATGATATACTGTACCTCTCTACCTTATTCTCTCCACTGTACACGGAAATATACCTTAAATATATATACATCTCTCTCTAAATATACCTATATATAATATACCTCTCTCTATAGATATACCTATATATAATATACCTATACATAATTTACCTATATATAATATACCTCTCTATAGATATACCTATTTATAATATACCTATATATAATATACCTATATATAATATACCTCTATCTATAGATATACCTATATATAATATACCTATATATAATATACCTCTCTCTATAGATATACCTATATATAATATACCTATATATAATATACCTATATATAATATACCTCTCTATAGATATACCTATATATATTATACCTATATATAATATACGTACATATAATATACCTATATATAATATACCTATGTATAATATACCTCTCTCTATAGATATACCTATATATAATATACCTATATATAATATACCTCTCTATAGATGTACCTATATATAAAATACCTATACATAATATACCTCTCTATAGATATACCTATATATAATATACCTATACATAATATACCTATATATAATATATCTATACATAATATACCTCTCTATAGATATACCTATATATAATATACCCATATATAATATACCTATACATAATATACCTCTCTCTATAGATATACCTATATATAATATACCTATATATAATATACCTCTATCTATAGATATACCTATATATAATATACCTATATATAATATACCTCTCTCTATAGATATACCTATATATAATATACCTATATATAATATACCTATACATAATATACCTCTCTCTATAGATATACCTATATATAATATACCTATATATAATATACCTATACATAATATACCTCTCTATAGATATACCTATACATATACCTCTCTCTATAGATATACCTATATATAATATACCTATATATAATATACCTCTATCTATAGATATACCTATATATAATATACCTATATATAATATACCTCTCTCTATAGATATACCTATATATAATATACCTATATATAATATACCTCTCTCTATAGATATACCTATATATAATATACCTCTCTATAGATATACCTATACATATACCTCTCTCTATAGATATACCTATATATAATATACCTATATATAATATACCTCTATCTATAGATATACCTATATATAATATACCTATATATAATATACCTCTCTCTATAGATATACCTATATATAATATACCTATATATAATATACCTATACATAATATACCTCTCTCTATAGATATACCTATATATAATATACCTATATATAATATACCTATACATAATATACCTCTCTCTATAGATATACCTATATATAATATACCTCTATCTATAGATATACCTATATATAATATACCTATATATAATATACCTCTCTCTATAGATATACCTATATATAATATACCTATATATAATATACCTATACATAATATACCTCTCTCTATAGATATACCTATATATAATATACCTATATATAATATACCTATATATAATATACCTCTCTATAGATGTACCTATATATAATATACCTATATATAATATACCTCTCTATAGATATACCTATACATAATATACCTCTCTATAGATATACCTATACATAATATACCTCTCTATAGATATACCTATACATAATATACCTCTCTATAGATATACCTATACATAATATACCTCTCTATAGATATACCTATACATAATATACCTATACATAATATACCTATACATAATATACCTATATATAATATACCTATATATAATATACCTATATATAATATACCTATATATAATATACCTATATATAATACACCTCTCTCTCCCCGTCAATGTCTTTTTCATACTTTATTTTCCTAACTTGAGAAACCTGAGGGCAACTTTTATCTGATGTCTGTGGTAGTGTGTATATCAGCAGTCAGCACCCACCCTGTTCTCTCCATCCTCCGGTCTTCCCCTCTCTCCCCAGAGGGGTATGCATGATCTATCAGATAATAATATATAGATGAAGATATTTCTCTATGTATAATGTGTTGTGGATTGTATAATATATATATATGTGTGTGTGTGAACACTCTCCTGTCTGTCTCAGCTCTCACACACCCTGAGCTTTTATCTCTTTCCCCGCGGAGTGTTGACATGAGACAAGACGATGTGTTAAAAGGCCAAGGAGGACAGGAGGCAGACGCAGGGCAATAACTGCTGCTAGAATAAAGTCTGAGTCAAACACAATTACAGACACACTCCTGGCTGCACTCACACATACAGACAGACACACACCACTGCAAACTCAAAGACTAACTCTTCAACTCCAGCGAGGTCTGCGTGTTGTTGACGAAGCTTCCCTCTCTCATTTACACTACAGGAGGGCTGGGGGTTCGATAGGACCACCACGAGGTCTGGGTGTTGTTGACTAAGCTTCCCTCTCTCATTTACACTACAGGAGGGCTGGGGGTTCGATAGGACCACCACGAGGTCTGCGTGTTGTTGACGAAGCTTCCCTCTCTCATTTACACTACAGGAGGGCTGGGGGTTCGATAGGACCACCACGAGGTCTGCGTGTTGTTGACTAAGCTTCCCTCTCTCATTTACACTACAGGAGGGCTGGGGGTTCGATAGGACCACCACGAGGTCTGGGTGTTGTTGACTAAGCTTCCCTCTCTCATTTACACTACAGGAGGGCTGGGGGTTCGATAGGACCACCACGAGGTCTGCGTGTTGTTGACTAAGCTTCCCTCTCTCATTTACACTACAGGAGGGCTGGGGGTTCGATAGGACCACCACGAGGTCTGGGTGTTGTTGACTAAGCTTCCCTCTCTCATTTACACTACAGGAGGGCTGGGGGTTCGATAGGACCACCACGAGGTCTGCGTGTTGTTGACTAAGCTTCCCTCTCTCATTTACACTACAGGAGGGCTGGGGGTTCGATAGGACCACCACGAGGTCTGGGTGTTGTTGACTAAGCTTCCCTCTCTCATTTACACTACAGGAGGGCTGGGGGTTCGATAGGACCACCACGAGGTCTGGGTGTTGTTGACTAAGCTTCCCTCTCTCATTTACACTACAGGAGGGCTGGGGGTTCGATAGGACCACCACGAGGTCTGGGTGTTGTTGACTAAGCTTCCCTCTCTCATTTACACTACAGGAGGGCTGGGGGTTCGATAGGACCACCACGAGGTCTGGGTGTTGTTGACTAAGCTTCCCTCTCTCATTTACACTACAGGAGGGCTGGGGGTTCGATAGGACCACCACGAGGTCTGCGTGTTGTTGACTAAGCTTCCCTCTCTCATTTACACTACAGGAGGGCTGGGGGTTCGATAGGACCACCACGAGGTCTGGGTGTTGTTGACTAAGCTTCCCTCTCTCATTTACACTACAGGAGGGCTGGGGGTTCGATAGGACCACCACGAGGTCTGGGTGTTGTTGACTAAGCTTCCCTCTCTCATTTACACTACAGGCGGGCTGGGGGTTCGATAGGACCACCACGAGGTCTGGGTGTTGTTGACTAAGCTTCCCTCTCTCATTTACACTACAGGAGGGCTGGAGGTTCGATAGGACCACCACGAGGTCTGGGTGTTGTTGACAATGTTAGAATAGAGTCAGTTTGACAATGTTAGAATAGAGTTAGTTAGATAATGTTAGAATAGAGTTAGTTAGACAATGTTAGGATAGAGTTAGTTAGACAATGTTAGGATAGAGTTAGTTAGATAATGTTAGAATAGAGTCAGTTTGACAATGTTAGAATATAGTTAGTTAGACAATGTTAGAATAGAGTTAGTTTGACAATGTTCGAATATAGTTAGTTAGACAATGTTAGAATAGAGTCAGTTTGACAATGTTAGGATAGAGTTAGTTAGATAATGTTAGAATAGAGTTAGTTAGACAATGTTAGAATATAGTTAGTTAGACAATGTTAGGATAGAGTTAGTAGATAATGTTAGGATATAGTTAGTTTGACAATGTTAGGATAGAGTTAGTTAGATAATGTTAGGATATAGTTAGTTAGATAATGTTAGGATATAATTGACAATGTGTGAACGTATGGCCACAACAGCCCATTTCAACAGCAGTGTAATGGTTGTAATGGTTGTAATGGTTGTAATGGTTGTAATGGTTGTTATGGTTGTTATGGTTGTAATGGTTGTAATGGTTGTTATGGTTGTAATGGTTGTAATGGTTGTAATGATTGTAATGGTTGTAATGGTTGTAATGGTTGTTATGGTTGTAATGGTTGTAATGGTTGTAATGGTTGTTATGGTTGTAATGATTGTAATGGTTGTAATGGTTGTAATGATTGTAATGGTTGTTATGGTTGTAATGGTTGTAATGGTTGTAATGGTTGTAATGGTTGTTATGGTTGTAATGATTGTAATGGTTGTTATGGTTGTAATGGTTGTAATGGTTGTAATGGTTGTAATGATTGTAATGGTTGTAATGATTGTAATGGTTGTTATGGTTGTAATGGTTGTAATGATTGTAATGGTTGTAATGATTGTAATGGTTGTTATGGTTGTAATGGTTGTAATGATTGTAATGGTTGTTATGGTTGTAATGGTTGTTATGGTTGTAATGGTTGTAATGGTTGTTTCTCTAGTGATGCTCCAGTCTGAAGCTGATACATCACTGTGTCTGTTGTTGACAACATCACAAGGACATGCTGGAATATTTGGCCTTGTGTGTGTTTGGCCATGTGTCTGTGCGTGTGTGTGTTTGGCTGTGTGTGTTTGTTGGTGTGTGTTTGTTGTGTGTGTGTGTGTGTGTTGTGTGTGTGTGTGTGTGTGTGTGTGTGTGTGTGTTTGTTGGTGTGTGTTTGTTGGTGTGTGTGTGTGTGTGTGTGTGTGTTTGTGTGTGTGTGTGTGTGTGTGTTTGTTGGTGTGTGTTTGTTGGGGTGTGTGTGTGTGTTTGTTTGTGTGTGTGTGTTTGTTGGGGTGTGTTTGTTGGTGTGTGTGTGTGTGTTTGTGTGTGTGTGTGTGTGTTTGTTGGTGTGTGTTTGTTGGGGTGTGTGTGTGTTTGTTTGTGTGTGTGTGTGTGTGTGTTTGTTGGTGTGTATGTGTGTGTGTGTGTTTGTTGTTGTGTGTTTGTTGGTGTGTGTGTGTGTTTGTTGGTGTGTGTTTTGTGTTTCATCCAGGTTGGGTGTAATGGGGTTTTAATGGGCAACCTGGCATCGGGCAGTAGACACACACACACGTACACACCTCCGCCTCCCCATCTGTCCCTCTTTAGGAGTACAGTTCACACATTCTCTCCTCTTCCTCTCTCCTCTTCCTCTCTTCTCTTTCTCTTTCTCTCTGTGTCTGTCTCCTCCAAGGTCACAGCATCCTTCCAGTCTGTTTCACCCAGTCCTCTCTCTCTCTAGGTATGTTATCCCAGAGGTAATGACACACTGTAGTGTTTCACCCAGTCCTCTCTCTCTCTCCAGGTATGTTATCATGTTATCCCAGAGGTAATGACACACTGGGGTGTTTCACCCAGTCCTCTCTCTTTCTAGGTATGTTATCCCAGAGGTAATGACACACTGTGGTGTTTCACCCAGTCCTCTCTCTCTCTAGGTATGTTATCCCAGAGGTAATGACACACGGTGGTGTTTCACCCAGTCCTCTCTCTCTCTAGGTATGTTATCCCAGAGGTAATGACACACTGGGGTGTTTCACCCAGTCCCCTCTCTCTCTCTAGGTATGTTATCCCAGAGGTAATGACACTGTGGTGTTTCACCCAGTCCTCTCTCTCTCTCTAGGTATGTTATCCCAGAGGTAATGACACACTGTGGTGTTTCACCCAGTCCTCTCTCTCTCTAGGTATGTTATCCCAGAGGTAATGACACTGTAGTGTTTCACCCAGTCCTCTCTCTCTCTAGGTATGTTATCCCAGAGGTAATGACACACTGTAGTGTTTCACCCAGTCCTCTCTATCTCTCTAGGTATGTTATCCCAGAGGTAATGACACACTGTAGTGTTTCACCCAGTCCTCTCTCTCTCTAGGTATGTTATCCCAGAGGTAATGACACACGGTGGTGTTTCACCCAGTCCTCTCTCTCTCCAGGTATGTTATCCCAGAGGTAATGACACACTGGGGTGTTTCACCCAGTCCTCTCTCTCTCTAGGTATGTTATCCCAGAGGTAATGACACACTGTAGTGTTTCACCCAGTCCTCTCTATCTCTCTAGGTATGTTATCCCAGAGGTAATGACACACTGTGGTGTTTCACCCAGTCCTCTCTCTCTCTCTAGGTATGTTATCCCAGAGGTAATGACACACTGTAGTGTTTCACCCAGTCCTCTCTCTCTCTAGGTATGTTATCCCAGAGGTAATGACACACGGTGGTGTTTCACCCAGTCCTCTCTCTCTCCAGGTATGTTATCCCAGAGGTAATGACACACTGGGGTGTTTCACCCAGTCCCCTCTCTCTCTAGGTATGTTATCCCAGAGGTAATGACACTGTAGTGTTTCACCCAGTCCTCTCTCTCTCTAGGTATGTTATCCCAGAGGTAATGACACACTGTAGTGTTTCACCCAGTCCTCTCTATCTCTCTAGGTATGTTATCCCAGAGGTAATGACACACTGTAGTGTTTCACCCAGTCCTCTCTCTCTCTAGGTATGTTATCCCAGAGGTAATGACACACTGTAGTGTTTCACCCAGTCCTCTCTATCTCTCTAGGTATGTTATCCCAGAGGTAATGACACACTGTAGTGTTTCACCCAGTCCTCTCTCTCTCTAGGTATGTTATCCCAGAGGTAATGACACACGGTGGTGTTTCACCCAGTCCTCTCTCTCTCCAGGTATGTTATCCCAGAGGTAATGACACACTGGGGTGTTTCACCCAGTCCCCTCTCTCTCTCTAGGTATGTTATCCCAGAGGTAATGACACTGTAGTGTTTCACCCAGTCCTCTCTCTCTCTAGGTATGTTATCCCAGAGGTAATGACACACTGTAGTGTTTCACCCAGTCCTCTCTATCTCTCTAGGTATGTTATCCCAGAGGTAATGACACACTGTAGTGTTTCACCCAGTCCTCTCTCTCTCTAGGTATGTTATCCCAGAGGTAATGACACACTGTAGTGTTTCACCCAGTCCTCTCTCTCTCTAGGTATGTTATCCCAGAGGTAATGACACACTGTGGTGTTTCACCCAGTCCTCTCTCTCTCTCCAGGTATGTTATCATGTTATCCCAGAGGTAATGACACACTGGGGTGTTTCACCCAGTCCTCTCTCTTTCTAGGTATGTTATCCCAGAGGTAATGACACACTGTAGTGTTTCACCCAGTCCTCTCTCTCTCTCCAGGTATGTTATCATGTTATCCCAGAGGTAATGACACACTGGGGTGTTTCACCCAGTCCTCTCTCTTTCTAGGTATGTTATCCCAGAGGTAATGACACACTGTGGTGTTTCACCCAGTCCTCTCTCTCTCTCTAGGTATGTTATCCCAGAGGTAATGACACACTGTGGTGTTTCACCCAGTCCTCTCTCTCTCTAGGTATGTTATCCCAGAGGTAATGACACACTGTGGTGTTTCACCCAGTCCTCTCTCTCTCCAGGTATGTTATCCCAGAGGTAATGACACACTGGGGTGTTTCACCCAGTCCCCTCTCTCTCTCTAGGTATGTTATCCCAGAGGTAATGACACTGTGGTGTTTCACCCAGTCCTCTCTCTCTCTCTAGGTATGTTATCCCAGAGGTAATGACACACTGTGGTGTTTCACCCAGTCCTCTCTCTCTCTAGGTATGTTATCCCAGAGGTAATGACACTGTAGTGTTTCACCCAGTCCTCTCTCTCTCTAGGTATGTTATCCCAGAGGTAATGACACACTGTAGTGTTTCACCCAGTCCTCTCTCTCTCTCTAGGTATATTATCCCAGAGGTAATGACACACTGTAGTGTTTCACCCAGTCCTCTCTCTCTAGGTATGTTATCCCAGAGGTAATGACACACTGTAGTGTTTCACCCAGTCCTCTCTCTCTCTCTAGGTATGTTATCCCAGAGGTAATGACAATGTAGTGTTTCACCCAGTCCTCTCTCTCTCTAGGTATGTTATCCCAGAGGTAATGACACACTGTAGTGTTTCACCCAGTCCTCTCTCTCTCCAGGTATGTTATCCCAGAGGTAATGACACACTGTGGTGTTTCACCCAGTCCTCTCTCTCTCCAGGTATGTTATCCCAGAGGTAATGACACTGTAGTGTTTCACCCAGTCCTCTCTCTCTCTAGGTATGTTATCCCAGAGGTAATGACACACTGTAGTGTTTCACCCAGTCCTCTCTCTCTCCAGGTATGTTATCCCAGAGGTAATGACACACTGTAGTGTTTCACCCAGTCCTCTCTCTCTCTAGGTATGTTATCCCAGAGGTAATGACACTGTGGTGTTTCACCCAGTCCTCTCTCTCTCTAGGTATGTTATCCCAGAGGTAATGACACACTGTAGTGTTTCACCCAGTCCTCTCTCTCTCTAGGTATGTTATCCCAGAGGTAATGACACACTGTAGTGTTTCACCCAGTCCTCTCTCTCTCTAGGTATGTTATCCCAGAGGTAATGACACTGTAGTGTTTCACCCAGTCCTCTCTCTCTCCAGGTATGTTATCCCAGAGGTAATGACACTGTGGTGTTTCACCCAGTCCTCTCTCTCTCTAGGTATGTTATCCCAGAGGTAATGACACACTGTAGTGTTTCACCCAGTCCTCTCTCTCTCTAGGTATGTTATCCCAGAGGTAATGACACACGGTGGTGTTTCACCCAGTCCTCTCTCTCTCCAGGTATGTTATCCCAGAGGTAATGACACACTGGGGTGTTTCACCCAGTCCCCTCTCTCTCTCTAGGTATGTTATCCCAGAGGTAATGACACTGTAGTGTTTCACCCAGTCCTCTCTCTCTCTAGGTATGTTATCCCAGAGGTAATGACACACTGTAGTGTTTCACCCAGTCCTCTCTATCTCTCTAGGTATGTTATCCCAGAGGTAATGACACACTGTAGTGTTTCACCCAGTCCTCTCTCTCTCTAGGTATGTTATCCCAGAGGTAATGACACACTGTAGTGTTTCACCCAGTCCTCTCTCTCTCTAGGTATGTTATCCCAGAGGTAATGACACACTGTGGTGTTTCACCCAGTCCTCTCTCTCTCTCCAGGTATGTTATCATGTTATCCCAGAGGTAATGACACACTGGGGTGTTTCACCCAGTCCTCTCTCTTTCTAGGTATGTTATCCCAGAGGTAATGACACACTGTAGTGTTTCACCCAGTCCTCTCTCTCTCTCCAGGTATGTTATCATGTTATCCCAGAGGTAATGACACACTGGGGTGTTTCACCCAGTCCTCTCTCTTTCTAGGTATGTTATCCCAGAGGTAATGACACACTGTGGTGTTTCACCCAGTCCTCTCTCTCTCTCTAGGTATGTTATCCCAGAGGTAATGACACACTGTGGTGTTTCACCCAGTCCTCTCTCTCTCTAGGTATGTTATCCCAGAGGTAATGACACACTGTGGTGTTTCACCCAGTCCTCTCTCTCTCCAGGTATGTTATCCCAGAGGTAATGACACACTGGGGTGTTTCACCCAGTCCCCTCTCTCTCTCTAGGTATGTTATCCCAGAGGTAATGACACTGTGGTGTTTCACCCAGTCCTCTCTCTCTCTAGGTATGTTATCCCAGAGGTAATGACACACTGTGGTGTTTCACCCAGTCCTCTCTCTCTCTAGGTATGTTATCCCAGAGGTAATGACACTGTAGTGTTTCACCCAGTCCTCTCTCTCTCTAGGTATGTTATCCCAGAGGTAATGACACACTGTAGTGTTTCACCCAGTCCTCTCTCTCTCTCTCTAGGTATGTTATCCCAGAGGTAATGACACACTGTAGTGTTTCACCCAGTCCTCTCTCTCTAGGTATGTTATCCCAGAGGTAATGACACACTGTAGTGTTTCACCCAGTCCTCTCTCTCTCTCTAGGTATGTTATCCCAGAGGTAATGACACTGTAGTGTTTCACCCAGTCCTCTCTCTCTCTAGGTATGTTATCCCAGAGGTAATGACACACTGTAGTGTTTCACCCAGTCCTCTCTCTCTCCAGGTATGTTATCCCAGAGGTAATGACACACTGTGGTGTTTCACCCAGTCCTCTCTCTCTCCAGGTATGTTATCCCAGAGGTAATGACACTGTAGTGTTTCACCCAGTCCTCTCTCTCTCTAGGTATGTTATCCCAGAGGTAATGACACACTGTAGTGTTTCACCCAGTCCTCTCTCTCTCCAGGTATGTTATCCCAGAGGTAATGACACACTGTAGTGTTTCACCCAGTCCTCTCTCTCTCTAGGTATGTTATCCCAGAGGTAATGACACTGTGGTGTTTCACCCAGTCCTCTCTCTCTCTAGGTATGTTATCCCAGAGGTAATGACACACTGTAGTGTTTCACCCAGTCCTCTCTCTCTCTAGGTATGTTATCCCAGAGGTAATGACACACTGTAGTGTTTCACCCAGTCCTCTCTCTCTCTCTAGGTATGTTATCCCAGAGGTAATGACACTGTAGTGTTTCACCCAGTCCTCTCTCTCTCCAGGTATGTTATCCCAGAGGTAATGACACTGTGGTGTTTCACCCAGTCCTCTCTCTCTCTAGGTATGTTATCCCAGAGGTAATGACACTGTAGTGTTTCACCCAGTCCTCTCTCTCTCTCTCTAGGTATGTTATCCCAGAGGTAATGACACACTGTGGTGTTTCACCCAGTCCTCTCTCTCTCTAGGTATGTTATCCCAGAGGTAATGACACTGTGGTGTTTCACCCAGTCCTCTCTCTCTCTAGGTATGTTATCCCAGAGGTAATGACACACTGGGGTGTTTCACACAGTCCTCTCTCTCTCTCTAGGTATGTTATCCCAGAGGTAATGACACACTGTGGTGTTTCACCCAGTCCTCTCTCTCTCTAGGTATGTTATCCCAGAGGTAATGACACTGTAGTGTTTCACCCAGTCCTCTCTCTCTCTAGGTATGTTATCCCAGAGGTCCAGAGGTCAGATGCTGGGTTGTATCAGTGTGTGGTCAGGAACAGGATGGGAGCCCTGTTACAGAGGAGAGCTGTGGTGCAGGTCGCCTGTAAGTACACACACCTCTCCCTCTCTCTTTATCTCGCTCTCTCTTTATCTCTCTCTCTCTTTATCTCTATCTCTTTATCACTCTTTATCTCCCTCCCTTTATCTATCTCTCTGTGTCTCTCTCCCTCTCTCTCTCTGTGTCTCTCTCCCTCTCTCTCTCTGTCTCTCTCCCTCTCTCTCTCTGTGTCTCTCCCCATCTCCCTCTCATTATCTCCCTCCCTCCCTCTCTCTCCCTCTCTCTCCCTCTCCCTCTCATTATCTCCCTCCCTCTCCCTCTCTCTCTCACTCTCCATCTCCATCTCCCTCTCTCTATCTTTCACTCTCTTTCTCTCCCTAATGTCTCTCCCTCTCTCTCTCTTTCACTCTCTTTCTCTCCCTAATGTCCCTCGTTCTCTCTATCTCCAGTTATGGGTAACTTTTCTGGTGAAGAGCAGCGTCGTACAGTCAGTGTTGGTCGAGCTGTGGTCCTGAACACTCCAACCGTCAGCTGCTTCCCTCGACCGCAGGTCACCTGGTACAGAGACGGTCACAAAATAATCCCCAGCAACAGAGTGTGAGTACCGCTGCTAACCGCAATGTTCTAGTTAATGCTCAAATAATGGTCAACATTTTCTATTCACCATGTTAGTCAGGTTAAAAAACAAATAACTCACTCGGTGAAGAATCAGAGGTCAACACTTTGTGGTTGGGGTCAAACCTCCTGCATGGAGTGGTTGGGGTCAAACCTCCTGCAGAGAGTGGTTGGGGTCAAACCTCCTGCAGGGAGTGGTTGGGGTCAAACCTCCAGCAGAGAGTGGTTGGGGTCAAACCTCCTGCAGAGAGTGGTTGGGGTCAAACCTCCGGCAGAGAGTGGTTGGGGTCAAACCTCCTGCAGAGAGTGGTTGGGGTCAAACCTCCGGCAGGGAGTGGTTGGGGTCAAACCTCCTGCAGGGAGTGGTTGGGGTCAAACCTCCTGCATGGAGTGGTTGGGGTCAAACCTCCTGCAGGGAGTGGTTGGGGTCAAACCTCCTGCAGAGAGTGGTTGGGGTCAAACCTCCTGCATGGAGTGGTTGGGGTCAAACCTCCAGCAGAGAGTGGTTGGGGTCAAACCTCCAGCAGAGAGTGGTTGGGGTCAAACCTCCTGCAGAGAGTGGTTGGGGTCAAACCTCCTGCAGGGAGTGGTTGGGGTCAAACCTCCTGCATGGAGTGGTTGGGGTCAAACATCCTACAGAGGTTGGTTGGGGTCAAACCTCCTGCAGGGAGTGGTTGGGGTCAAACCTCCTGCAGGGAGTGGTTGGGGTCAAACCTCCTGCATGGAGTGGTTGGGGTCAAACATCCTACAGAGGTTGGTTGGGGTCAAACCTCCTGCAGGGAGTGGTTGGGGTCAAACCTCCTGCAGGGAGTGGTTGGGGTCAAACCTCCTGCAGGGAGTGGTTGGGGTCAAACCTCCTGCAGGGAGTGGTTGGGGTCAAACCTCCTGCAGGGAGTGGTTGGGGTCAAACCTCCTGCAGGGAGTGGTTGGGGTCAAACCTCCTGCAGGGAGTGGTTGGGGTCAAATCTCCTGCAGGGAGTGGTTGGGGTCAAACCTCCTGCAGGGAGTGGTTGGGGTCAAACCTCCAGCAGAGAGTGGTTGGGGTCAAACCTCCTGCAGGGAGTGGTTGGGGTCAAATCTCCTGCAGGGAGTGGTTGGGGTCAAACCTCCTGCACGGAGTGGTTGGGGTCAAACCTCCTGCAGGGAGTGGTTGGGGTCAAACCTCCTGCAGAGGTTGGTTGGGGTCAAATCTCCTGCAGGGAGTGGTTGGGGTCAAACATCCTGCAGGGAGTGGTTGGGGTCAAACCTCCTGCAGGGAGTGGTTGGGGTCAAACCTCCGGCAGGGAGTGGTTGGGGTCAAACCTCCTGCAGGGGTTGAAACACAGTGGATGTAACATACGTTTCGTTGGTCTGTGATTCAGTAACATCTTGTTAGTAGCAGGGGTTTGGTGCCATATACACATTCTAACTGGCCCAAGCCAACATGACTTCATTGCAAGGCCAGACAACCCAGTTCATACAGTTATACTACTATCTCAAAAGGCTACTCACACCAGGAGGGAGTTGATTGTCTCTGCTTTAATCAAGAAGCTAGAGGGAGTTTATGGTCTCTGCTTTAATCAAGAAGCTAGAGGGAGTTGATTGTCTCTGCTGTAATCAAGAAGCTAGAGGGGGTTGATTGTCTCTGCTGTAATCAAGAAGCTAGAGGGGGTTGATTGTCTCTGCTGTAATCAAGAAGCTAGAGGGGGTTGATTGTCTCTGCTGTAATCAAGAAGCTAGAGGGAGTTTATGGTCTCTGCTTTAATCAAGAAGCTAGAGGGAGTTGTTGTCTCTGCTTTAATCAAGAAGCTAGAGGGGGTTGATTGTCTCTGCTGTAATCAAGAAGCTAGAGGGAGTTTATGGTCTCTGCTTTAATCAAGAAGCTAGAGGGAGTTGATGGTCTCTGCTTTAATCAAGAAGCTAGAGGGAGTTTATGGTCTCTGCTTTAATCAAGAAGCTAGAGGGGGTTGATTGTCTCTGCTTTAATCAAGAAGCTAGAGGGGGTTGATTGTCTCTGCTTTAATCAAGAAGCTAGAGGGAGTTGATTGTCTCTGCTGTAATCAAGAAGCTAGAGGGAGTTGTTGTCTCTGCTGTAATCAAGAAGCTAGAGGGGGTTGATTGTCTCTGCTGTAATCAAGAAGCTAGAGGGGGTTGATTGTCTCTGCTGTAATCAAGAAGCTAGAGGGGGTTGATTGTCTCTGCTTTAATCAAGAAGCTAGAGGGGGTTGATTGTCTCTGCTGTAATCAAGAAGCTAGAGGGGGTTGATTGTCTCTGCTGTAATCAAGAAGCTAGAGGGGTTGATTGTCTCTGCTGTAATCAAGAAGCTAGAGGGGGTTGATTGTCTCTGCTGTAATCAAGAAGCTAGAGGGGGTTGATTGTCTCTGCTTTAATCAAGAAGCTAGAGGGGGTTGATTGTCTCTGCTGTAATCAAGAAGCTAGAGGGGGTTGATTGTCTCTGCTTTAATCAAGAAGCTAGAGGGGGTTGATTGTCTCTGCTGTAATCAAGAAGCTAGAGGGGGTTGATTGTCTCTGCTTTAATCAAGAAGCTAGAGGGAGTTGATTGTCTCTGCTGTAATCAAGAAGCTAGAGGGAGTTGTTGTCTCTGCTGTAATCAAGAAGCTAGAGGGGGTTGATTGTCTCTGCTGTAATCAAGAAGCTAGAGGGGGTTGATTGTCTCTGCTGTAATCAAGAAGCTAGAGGGGGTTGATTGTCTCTGCTTTAATCAAGAAGCTAGAGGGGGTTGATTGTCTCTGCTGTAATCAAGAAGCTAGAGGGGGTTGATTGTCTCTGCTGTAATCAAGAAGCTAGAGGGGTTGATTGTCTCTGCTGTAATCAAGAAGCTAGAGGGGGTTGATTGTCTCTGCTGTAATCAAGAAGCTAGAGGGGGTTGATTGTCTCTGCTTTAATCAAGAAGCTAGAGGGGGTTGATTGTCTCTGCTGTAATCAAGAAGCTAGAGGGGGTTGATTGTCTCTGCTTTAATCAAGAAGCTAGAGGGAGTTGATTGTCTCTGCTGTAATCAAGAAGCTAGAGGGGGTTGATTGTCTCTGCTGTAATCAAGAAGCTAGAGGGGGTTGATTGTCTCTGCTGTAATCAAGAAGCTAGAGGGGGTTGATTGTCTCTGCTGTAATCAAGAAGCTAGAGGGAGTTTATGGTCTCTGCTTTAATCAAGAAGCTAGAGGGAGTTGTTGTCTCTGCTTTAATCAAGAAGCTAGAGGGGGTTGATTGTCTCTGCTGTAATCAAGAAGCTAGAGGGAGTTTATGGTCTCTGCTTTAATCAAGAAGCTAGAGGGAGTTGATGGTCTCTGCTTTAATCAAGAAGCTAGAGGGAGTTTATGGTCTCTGCTTTAATCAAGAAGCTAGAGGGGGTTGATTGTCTCTGCTTTAATCAAGAAGCTAGAGGGGGTTGATTGTCTCTGCTTTAATCAAGAAGCTAGAGGGAGTTGATTGTCTCTGCTGTAATCAAGAAGCTAGAGGGAGTTGTTGTCTCTGCTGTAATCAAGAAGCTAGAGGGGGTTGATTGTCTCTGCTGTAATCAAGAAGCTAGAGGGGGTTGATTGTCTCTGCTGTAATCAAGAAGCTAGAGGGGGTTGATTGTCTCTGCTTTAATCAAGAAGCTAGAGGGGGTTGATTGTCTCTGCTGTAATCAAGAAGCTAGAGGGGGTTGATTGTCTCTGCTGTAATCAAGAAGCTAGAGGGGTTGATTGTCTCTGCTGTAATCAAGAAGCTAGAGGGGTTGATTGTCTCTGCTGTAATCAAGAAGCTAGAGGGGGTTGATTGTCTCTGCTTTAATCAAGAAGCTAGAGGGGGTTGATTGTCTCTGCTGTAATCAAGAAGCTAGAGGGGGTTGATTGTCTCTGCTTTAATCAAGAAGCTAGAGGGGGTTGATTGTCTCTGCTGTAATCAAGAAGCTAGAGGGGGTTGATTGTCTCTGCTTTAATCAAGAAGCTAGAGGGAGTTGATTGTCTCTGCTGTAATCAAGAAGCTAGAGGGAGTTGTTGTCTCTGCTGTAATCAAGAAGCTAGAGGGGGTTGATTGTCTCTGCTGTAATCAAGAAGCTAGAGGGGGTTGATTGTCTCTGCTGTAATCAAGAAGCTAGAGGGGGTTGATTGTCTCTGCTTTAATCAAGAAGCTAGAGGGGGTTGATTGTCTCTGCTGTAATCAAGAAGCTAGAGGGGGTTGATTGTCTCTGCTGTAATCAAGAAGCTAGAGGGGGTTGATTGTCTCTGCTGTAATCAAGAAGCTAGAGGGGGTTGATTGTCTCTGCTTTAATCAAGAAGCTAGAGGGGGTTGATTGTCTCTGCTGTAATCAAGAAGCTAGAGGGGGTTGATTGTCTCTGCTGTAATCAAGAAGCTAGAGGGAGTTGATTGTCTCTGCTGTAATCAAGAAGCTAGAGGGAGTTGTCTCTGCTTTAATCAAGAAGCTAGAGGGGGTTGATTGTCTCTGCTTTAATCAAGAAGCTAGAGGGAGTTTATGGTCTCTGCTTTAATCAAGAAGCTAGAGGGAGTTGTTGTCTCTGCTTTAATCAAGAAGCTAGAGGGAGTTGATGGTCTCTGCTTTAATCAAGAAGCTAGAGGGAGTTGTTGTCTCTGCTTTAATCAAGAAGCTAGAGGGAGTTGATGGTCTCTGCTTTAATCAAGAAGCTAGAGGGAGTTTATGGTCTCTGCTTTAATCAAGAAGCTAGAGGGGGTTGATTGTCTACAAACAAATAACTATGTAGAATTATATAAACCTTCACTCTATCAAAACAAATAACTATGTAGAATTATATTAAACACATCCTTCACTCTATCAAAAAAATAACTATTGTCGTTCATTTTTTAAAATTGATATATTTCCATGAATATTTCTTCATGCAATTAATCATTTGCAATAGAATGTGCACTATCTGTAAATAATGTATTTATCGTTTATTTAGAATGTATTTATATTTTATTTATAAAACATGTTTGCACACCTTGCAGGTTGATATGCATCTGTGTCTGCTGAAGGAGATGACCAGCAATGTTCTCTAGTGGGTACTGATATGCTGATAGACCAATGTTCTCTAGTGGGTACTGATATGCTGATAGACCAATGTTCTCTAGTGGGTACTGATATGCTGATAGACCAATGTTCTCTAGTGGGTACTGATATGCTGATAGACCAATGTTCTCTAGTGGGTACTGATATGCTGATAGACCAATGTTCTCTAG
>NW_026282808.1:37500-44282 GCF_023373465.1 Oncorhynchus keta
GTTTCCATGGGTTAAAAAGGTCAGATATTTTCAAAACTTCATATGTGTGACTAGGTAACCCTCATGAACTGTAAATCAGTCATTTCTCCCAGCAGATGTCAAAGAAAAGCTCTCACACGCACACACAGCAAGGATGGAGTGAAAAAGTGTGGTTCTTAAAGACACAGAGAGCAGGCAATGGCATAAACATAATGTCTAGGCCGTGCCGAGTTCAACGAGATATCCCGCTTGACCGTAGCTCGCTCGGTCTGAGCGCAGCGACCATTAGAAAAGTAGGCCCAAAATGAAGCCTGCCCCACAACGTCATATGCTTTTGGGTGACAGTGAGAGAACCGTTAGGGTGAGAAGCACAATTCGACCTCAGGTACGTTCCTAAGGTCCTTCCGATCCGTGCAAGCCTAACGTTGACCGTGTGGCATTAACCCTTAATAGTTAAAAGAAGGTGTTTACTTCAAATAGTTTGCATTGATTTCTCTCCCCATAGGAATACATTGCCTTTACCCCTAAATTCAACCTGAAGTCTATATGGGTTATGAATGCCGTATGAACCTGTCTTTGGTAACAGTCCATCAGGCCAGTATGAGGTCTACCTGTGTTGATTCTAAGCTTCCTGGACCAACCGGAAGTGGTTAAAATCACCCTAAAAGTGTTTTTCCATTACCTGCCTGCAGTTTGATAGACATAGTGCATTCAACCCTGTGTAAATCAGTCAATTCTTAACGTAAGGACTTAAAACTCAGGATTCTGTAAAAGCATAGCCCAGTGAGGATATATGTTGACTTATAGCTTCCTGTGACAACCGGAAGTGCCTTAATTGGTGTCTCAGGGGCTGTTTCGAGGGGTTAAAAAAGTCAGATCTTTTCAAAACTTCATATGTGTGACTAGGTAACCCTCATGAACTGTAAATCAGTCATCTCTCCCAACAGATGTCAAAGAAAAGCTCTCACACGCACACACAGCAAGGATGGAGTGAAAAAGTGTGGTTCTCAAAGACACAGAGAGCAGGCAATGGCATAAACATAATGTCTAGGCCGTGCCGAGTTCAACGAGATATCCCGCTTGACCGTAGCTCGCTCGGTCTGAGCGCAGCAACCATTAGAAAAGTAGGCCCAAAATGAAGCCTGCCCCACAACGTCATTTGCTTTTGGGTGACAGTGAGAGAACCGTTAGGGTGAGAAGCACAATTCGACCTCAGGTACGTTCCTAAGGTCCTTCCGATCCGTGCAAGCCTAACCTTGACCGTGTGGCATTAACCCTTAATAGTTAAAAGAAGGTGTTTACTTCAAATAGTTTGCATTGATTTCTCTCCCCATAGGAATACATTGCCTGCACCCCTAAATTCAACCTGAAGTCTATATGGGTTATGAATGCCGTATGAACCTGTCTTTGGTAACAGTCCATCAGGCCAGTATGAGGTCTACCTGTGTTGATTCTAGGCTTCCTGGACCAACCGGAAGTGGTTAAAATCACCCTAAAAGTGTTTTTCCATTACCTGCCTGCAGTTTGATAGACATAGTGCATTCAACCCTGTGTAAATCAGTCAATTCTTAACGTAAGGACTTAAAACTCAGGATTCTGTAAGTTTCTATGTCAATCAAGACATGGGTTTACTTATAGCTTCCTGTGCCAACCGGAAGTGCCTTTAATGATGTCACAGTGGCAGTTTCCAAGGGTTAAAAAGGTCAGATCTTTTCAAAACTTCATATGTGTGACTAGGTAACCCTCATGAACTGTAAATCAGTCATTTCTCCCAACAGATGTCAAAGAAAAGCTCTCACACGCACACACAGCAAGGATGGAGTGAAAAGTGCGGTTCTCAAAGACACAGAGAGCAGGCAATGGCATAAACATAATCTCTAGGCCGTGCCGAGTTCAACGAGATATCCCGCTTGACCGTAGCTCGCTCGGTCTGAGCGCAGCGACCATTAGAAAAGTAGGCCCAAAATGAAGCCTGCCCCACAACGTCATTTGCTTTTGGGTGACAGTGAGAGAACCGTTAGGGTGAGAAGCACAATTCGACCTCAGGTACGTTCCTAAGGTCCTTCCGATCCGTGCAAGCCTAACGTTGACCGTGTGGCATTAACCCTTAATAGTTAAAAGAAGGTGTTTACTTCAAATAGTTTGCATTGACTTCTCTCCCCATAGGAATACATTGCCTGCACCCCTAAATTCAACCTGAAGTCTATATGGGTTATGAATGCCGTATGAACCTGTCTTTGATGACAGTCCATCAGGCCAGTATGAGGTCTACCTGTGTTGATTCTAAGCTTCCTGGACCAACCGGAAGTGGTTAAAATCACCCTAAAAGTGTTTTTCCATTACCTGCCTGCAGTTTGATAGACATAGTGCATTCAACCCTGTGTAAATCAGTCAATTCTTAACGTAAGGACTTAAAACACAGGATTCTGTAAAAGCATAGCCCAGTGAGGATATGTGTTGACTTATAGCTTCCTGTGCCAACCGGAAGTGCCTTAATTGGTGTCTCAGGGGCTGTTTCGAGGGGTTAAAAAAGTCAGATCTGTCCAAAACTTCATATGTGTGATTAGGCAACCCCATGAACTGTAAATCAGTCATTTTTCCCATAAAATTTCAAAGGAAAACTAAATCACACAGACACACAACTTGGAAGGAGGGACGTATTGGGGGTTGTAGAGACAGACAGTGCCTCCAATAGTTAGCTTTGTTCGAGCTAAAAAAGAACCGTCAGACCTAGAGTTCGAAACTTTAGAAACCTGTTCTAGACCTCGGGTCGATAGTGCGTGGTGAGTTAGGTGGCTCTAGAAGGTTCTCGGACCGAGAAATAGCCTCGTACATTTGCAATGATTTCAATTCATTTTGACCATTACGAAAATGGCGACATTTAGAAAAGTCTCAGAGACACAAGACTAGGTGCATTGGAACCGGCTCGGCCCATAGAGACGGACCCCAACGTTTCGGTCCGATAGCTCATTCAAGGACCCCATAGCAAGGCATGGAAAAAGTGGATTTTCAGCACCAATTAGGGTTTTACTCGGGCACCGAAGGACCTATCGAGCCGAAACTCGGGATTCGGGGTCGCCTCACATAGGCCTTCACATAATGTCTGACCTGGACCCGCAGCTAGAACGTAACTATGTGTTTTACGTTTTATTATGTTTTAAACTAAAGGCGCTGTGAATTATGGGCCTGCTCTGACATATATGATAGTTGGCTTCTAAATGAGTTGGAAAAAGTGGGTTTGGTGTCAATTGGTATCAGTTTGGTGTCAAAATGACATCTAATTGACTGATGGACACTGACTTGCTAGTTGACTTTTGTACATTAGCAATATGTTTAAACGGAGAGGGACCATCACCAAAAGTGACATTCTGAAATCAACCCTAACGAGCCATGGAGATGAACCAGAATCACTGCCCAGCTATCCCGAGTTCATCGGGCCAGTCAATTTCACATTCCTGCAGGATTTTTATAGCATGACAAATTCGTGATGGTACCTGCCCATTGAACCATATTGCAAATGCACAGTGACTTTGCAAAAGTGAGAAAACATAAACAAATGGACATGATGAAATCAACACAACAGGTGATGGAAATGTACAACTATCACTGCTCGGCCATCCTGTGTCCATCAGACCAGTCAATTTTGCATTTTTGAGCATTTCAAATTTCATATGGTAAATGCACATTGAAACATATTGCAAATGCGCGCGCACTTGCAATATGATTCTATAGTGAAAAAAACATCACCTAATGGACATGATGAAATCAACACAACGAGTGATGGAAATGTACAACTATCACTGCTCGGCCATCCTGTGTCCATCAGACCAGTCAATTTTGCATTTTTGAGCATTTCAAATTTCATATGGTAAATGCACATTGAAACATATTGCAAATGCGCGCACTTGCAATATGATTCTATAGTGTAAAAACATCACCTAATGGACATGATGAAATCAACACAACGAGTGATGGAAATGTACAACTATCACTGCCCGGCCATCCTGTGTTCCCATAGCGAGCATTAATATCAGAATGACCGGTAAATGCATTTACAACCATATTTTAATTTTTGGGTTACCAGTTGCACAACAATGCACGTGCATTTGCAATATGATTCTATAGTGAAAAACATCACCTAATGGACATGATGAAATCAACACAACAAGTGATGGAAATGTACAACTATCACTGCTCGGCCATCCTGTGTTCATCAGACCAGTCAATTTCACATTCCTGCAGGATTTTTATAGCATGACAAATTCGTGATGGTACCTGCCCATTGAACCATATTGCAAATGCACAGTGACTTTGCAAAAGTGAGAAAACATAAACAAATGGACATGATGAAATCAACACAACGAGTGATGGAAATGTACAACTATCACTGCTCAGCCATCCTGTGTTCATCAGACCAGTCAATTTTGCATTTTTGAGCATGTCAAATTTCATATGGTAAATGCACATTGAAACATATTGCAAATGCGCGCACTTGCAATATGATTCTATAGTGTAAAAACATCACCTAATGGACATGATGAAATCAACACAACGAGTGATGGAAATGTACAACTATCACTGCTCGGCCATCCTGTGTCCATCAGACCAGTCAATTTTGCATTTTTGAGC
The DNA here is from genome assembly GCF_023373465.1 of Oncorhynchus keta. Taxonomy (NCBI): domain Eukaryota; kingdom Metazoa; phylum Chordata; class Actinopteri; order Salmoniformes; family Salmonidae; genus Oncorhynchus; species Oncorhynchus keta. The sequence continues at coordinate 42,109 of NW_026282808.1, forward strand.
ATTTCAAATTTCATATGGTAAATGCACATTGAAACATATTGCAAATGCGCGCGCACTTGCAATATGATTCTATAGTGAAAAAACATCACCTAATGGACATGATGAAATCAACACAACGAGTGATGGAAATGTACAACTATCACTGCTCGGCCATCCTGTGTTCATCAGACCAGTCAATTTTGCATTTTTGAGCAAGGTCAAATTTCATATGGTAAATGCACATTGAAACATATTGCAAATGCACGTGCACTTGCAATATGATTATATAGTGAAAAAACATCACAAAATGGACATGATGAAGTCAACACAACGAGTGATGGAAAGGAACAACTATCACTGCCCGGCCATCCCGAGTTCATCAGGCCAGTCAATTTTGCATTTCTGCAGGATTTTTTGAGCATGTCAAATTTCTTACGTCATTTGGCCCACAAAAAATCCTTATGCACAATTAAAAAAAATATATAAAAAAATATGATAATAAAATTGGACAAAAGTATATTCATACAGTTCTTACACATGTGTAATTGACAAAAAATTGAAAGAATTTCAAAAACGGTCCAGAAAGCACTTTTTAAGGGTGTGTGAAGTTTTTACAAAATTTTGACATTTTTGACTTTTGACTTTTGACTTCCTATGAAATCATATTGGAATTGGACAAAACATATTCCTTATGCGCATGTAAAAAAAAAAAAAAAAAAAAAAAAATTATGATAATAAAATTGGACAAAAGTATATTCATACAGTTCTTACACATGTGTAATTGACAAAAATCGAAAGAATTTCGAAAAACGGTCCAGAAAGCACTTTTTATGGGTGTGTGAAGTTTTTACAAAATTTTGACATTTTTGACTTTTGACTTTGACTTCCTATGAAATCATATTGGAATTGGACAAAACATATTCCTTATGCGCATGTAAAAAAAAAAAAAAAAAAAAAAATTATGATAATAAAATTGGACAAAAGTATATTCATACAGTTCTTACACATGTGTAATTGACAAAAAATCGAAAGAATTTCGAAAAACGGTCCAGAAAGCACTTTTTATGGGTGTGTGAAGTTTTTTACAAAATTTTGAAATTTTTGACTTTTGACTTTTGACTTCCTATGAAATCATATTGGAATTGGACAAAACATATTCCTTATGCGCATATAAAAAAAATTAAAAAAATTATGATAATAAAATTGGACAAAAGTATATTCATACAGTTCTTACACATGTGTAATTGACAAAAAAATCGAAAGAATTTCGAAAAACGGTCCAGAAAGCACTTTTTTAAGGGGTGATAAGTTTTTGAAAAAAAAGTTCATTTTTTCAAAATTTTACTTTTGGACATTAATTTGGGTTACATATCCAATATGAAAACCCCGGTGGAGCGCATTTGCCCCCTGTTGAATTTTTAAAGTGTTACAACTGGCAATTACCATATGGCATTTGCAATACACTTTGGATGAATCAACGCCGAATTGGGTGGTATTGGCCAATGTGTATATGGTTTGTCCGATGCCAATGACATGCCATTCATTTTTGTCCAATACAGGGGGGTATTCCCTTACCTTCCTTATGACATCCAGTGGAACAGCCACTTTACAATAGTGCATCTAAATCTTAAAGGGGGGTGAGAAGGATTACTTATCCTATCCTAGGTATTCCTTAAAGAGGTGGGGTTTCAGGTGTCTCCGGAAGGTGGTGATTGACTCCGCTGTCCTGGCGTCGTGAGGAGTTTGTTCCACCATTGGGGGCCATAGCAGCGAACAGTTTTGACTGGGCTGAGCGGGAACTGTACTTCCTCAGTGGTAGGGAGGCGAGCAGGCCAGAGGTGGATGAACGCAGTGCCCTTGTTTGGGTGTAGGGCCTGATCAGAGCCTGGAGGTACTGAGGTGCCGTTCCCCTCACAGCTCCGTAGGCAAGCACCATGGTCTTGTAGCGGATGCGAGCTTCAACTGGAAGCCAGTGGAGAGAGCGGAGGAGCGGGGTGACGTGAGAGAACTTGGGAAGGTTGAACACCAGACGGGCTGCGGCGTTCTGGATGAGTTGTAGGGGTTTAATGGCACAGGCAGGGAGCCCAGCCAACAGCGAGTTGCAGTAATCCAGACGGGAGATGACAGAGAGAGAGAGGGAGAGAGAGAGACAGAGAGAGAGAGAGAGACAGAGAGAGAGAAAGGTCCACCCAGTG